>NC_056747.1:838829309-838953299 GCF_019279795.1 Protopterus annectens
AAAAAACAAATGATAAGAATGGCTGAAGACCTTATTACTTTAATCCGGGGAAGCCACCCTTCCCCCTCTAAGAGACTTAGGACTGATTTTCCTTCTGATTCTTCTGATCAGGATTCTGAAATTTCTACTTTCTCTGATGACCAGGATTTGCCCTTATCTACCTATGAGGATTCTGATGCAAAGGACTCTATTCCGTCTGTTTCCCCTCCAGAGGATTTTTCTTTTGGTGAAACCTTGCATACTCTTTGGGAGCATTTTTGCTGGGAAAGCCAGGTTTACTCTGACTCCAAAAAGAGGCTTAGGGAGTTCTTACTCCTGTCTCAACACAGGCCTTTAGCTGTCCCTCCTGTACTGGACATTGTAGAGGATGCCTTTTTGGAATCTAGCCTGGCCCCTGACTCTCTGCCTCCTGCTCCCAGAAAACCTGATAGGTATTACAGGGTACCCGACTCTCACAAGTTCCTCTTTAAAAAATCCTACTGCGCATCCTGAGACCATTTCACAGGGACCCAAGGGCATTAAGGCTACTACTGCCAAAAATCCTACCCTCTCTGATAGAGATTCCAGGGCGCTGGATAGATGGGGTAAGAAGGTATACACTTCTGCAACCTTGGCCATTAGGGCCTTAAACTGCCAGTTTAATTTGTTAAAAGTATCAGCAGCATATTATTGGATTGCTTAAACAGAAATTGATGTCGATTCCTGACTGTGCTGAAAATAAAGATTTACAGGATTTAATGCATTCTGCTGAACAAGTTGGAAAACATACTTTGCAATGTGGTTTTGATTTATTAGAGGCATCTTGCAGGGCTGTTGTCACTGGATCTGTACTTAGAAGGCATGCTTGGCTTAATGAGCAATCTTTGCCAGATCATGTTAAAGCTAAATTACTGGATGCTCCCTTAAACCAAGACCGCCTGTTTGGCAACAAAGCAGAAGTAATACTTAAAAAGATGGAGGAAAAAGCTAAATCTATGCAAACGTGTTAGATTTCCTGCAAGTACAGCCTCCCAGATTTAGTAGGCATTGGCCCTCTAAGAATTGGTCCTTTCCTGCCTCTTCCAGGCCTTCTTAGTCCAAACCCAGAACCAGCAGAACACCCAGGCTTCAGTCCCAAGGTACTCACAGGCCTAAGCAGTGGGGGACACTTCCAATACAGGGAGTAGTAAGACTCCCCCCTGTGGAAAAGTGTCTCAATTACTTAACTTTAAACCTTCCAAGCCCTGCTCAACTGACTGTTCCTTTAGGGGGGAAAGATTGCCCTGCATGCAAAAAATTGGGAACTCAGTACCCAGGACAAATGGGTTTTAAATATATTTTCCCAAGGATACAGATTCCAGTTCCATTCCTTACCAACCCCAAACGGTTGGCCAGACCTACCCCCAAATCAGTGGGCAGAGGCTCAAAAGCAAGTTCTCTCCCTTTTAAGCATCAGGGCTATTCAGCCTGTCCCAGAAGAACGGGGGCAAGGTTTCTACTCAGTACTTTTCCTGGTACCCAGAAAGGACAGTTCCTGGTGTCCTATCTTGGACCTGTCTATCCTAAACACATTTTTGGAAATCCCATAATTCAAGATGGTAACTCTTCATCAGCTGCTTCCCATGCTAGGCAAAGATGCCTGGTTGGCAACACTGGATTTAAAGGAAGCCTACCTGCACATCCCAATAAGGGAATTTTGCAGAAGATACCTACGCTTCAGAGCAGGCTACATGCACTATCAGTTTTCTGCACTGTCCTTTGGCTTATCTACTGCGCCCAGGGTATTCACAAAGTGCCTTGCTCCAGTCATTGCATTTTGCAGGCAAAGAAATATTGAAATATACCCATTCCCGGACGATTGTCTAATTCAGGCAGAAAGCCAGAACATACTATTAAATCGTCTGGCATTTGTAAAGAAATTGCTGACGTCTCTGGGGTACACCATAAACGAAAATACATCACATCTAGTACCCTGCCAATAAATAGTATTCCTGGGAGCAAAACTCGACACAACCAGCAGAAAACGGAAAACATATGTTTGAAGAACTGTGTGTTTTCGATCAATAAACGATTGTCCTGAAAACTTTTTGTCTTGAGACCTGGACTCTGCAGTGGTGTGGGGCTACATCCGTTTTCTGCTGGTTGTGTCGAGTTTGGAGTCTTTTTAGCAGTTCCTTACTGTTGTTTATTCCTGGGAGCAAGCTTGAATACAACTTCCCAGATGGCCTACCTCATGCCAGACAAACAAGTTCATTTGACAGCCAACTTCAAACAACTGGCCACAAAGACCCAGGTATCTGCAAGGAAAATACTGCAAGCCCTGGGGTTCATGGCCTCTTGCATTCTACTAATTCCATATGCAAGATTGCATATGAGGAAACTACAATGGTATCAAAAAAGCCTATGGTGTCAACATTCTCAGGATCTAGAATCAATGATTCCTGTCATACCTTGTCTACAGGTAGAGTTCCTTTGGTGGGCAGAGGCCTGCCACCAAAACAAGGGACTGCCATTCACTCTACCCCCTGCCGCCCAGACCCTAACAACAGACTCATCAGACTATGCATGGGGGGCTTACTTGGCAGAGCAGTGCATTCAGGGCAAATGGAACCCAAATCAAATGCACTTGCATATCAATCAAAAAGAAATGTTAGCTGTACAGAATGCTCTGACAGCCTTCAAGGACACCTTTTTCCAGGACAGTTATTGTTAAAAACGGACAACACCACGGTTATGTGGTATATAAGCAGGGGGGGTACCCACTCATACCCTCTCTACAGACTAGCCATGACTGTGAAACACAGCCTTGAGCTACCAAGGTCACCTACAGACTCAATTCCTGCCAGGAAAGCTAAATACACTGGCAGACGACCTAAGCAGAAATCTCATGGACCCACACAAGTGGAAAATGGAACCAAAGATATTCAACATGTTGAGAAACAAATGGGGAAGCCCAGAGATAGACCTGTTTGCCTCCCCCCAGAACTGCCAATTGGAATAATTCTGCACAAGGACTCCCCACAAACAAGCTTGGAAAATGGATGCCCTGTCCTTCACTTGGAAAAACCTATCAGTTTATGCCTCTCCTCTCCAAGGTACTACTAAAGATCCAACAGGACAAACCAAGGACAATACTGATTGCACCAGAATGGCCACGCCAACACTGGTGTACCCCCTCTTGTGCAGTGTGTCACTGCTGGTGCCATGGCACCTGCCTCAGACCCCTGCCCTGCTGTCCCAGCAGGAGGGCCAGATTCTGCACCCACAGCTTCCAACCCTGAACCTGGCAGCCTGGCTAATTACCTGATCTCTCCATTACCATCCCTCAGTAAGCAGGTGATAGATGTCATTCTGGAGGCAAGGAGGCCTATTACTAGAAAATCATATGCTGAAAAATGGAAAAGATTCTGTTCCTGGAGCCAAACTCAGGGGATGGGCACAGCAGCACCCAATTTACCCCATATTCTTCAATACTTATCTGAGATGATTCACAAGGGCTTTTCCTTATCATCCATCAAAATTCATGCCTCAGCCATTTCAGCTCATTACAATACAGAACCACCCCTCTTCTCTCATCCACTTCTGAAGCAATTCCTCAGATGGGTCAAAAACTTAAGACCACCCAGGAGAGCCCCAACTCCTGCCTGGGACCTTAACTTTGTATTGGAAAAACGCACTCTACCTCCCTTTGAGCCAGCTGCAGATGCAGACTTGAAATTCCTTTCTTGGAAAAGAGCCTTTCTTCTAGCCATCACTTCACTTCAACAAGAAAGGTGTCTGAATTACAGGCCCTCATGGCAGTGGAGCCTTTCATCATCTTTCATGCTGACAGGGTGTCCCTCAGGACCAATCCCTCCTTCATGCCCAAGGTGGTATCCAGTGTGGCCCTTAATCAGTCCATTCATTTGCCAACCTTCTTTTCAAATCCACAGAACAAAAGGGAATGAATACTGCACTTGTTGGACATGCACAGACAACTTAGATTTTACTTGGACAGGACAAAGTCTCTCAGGAAGTCTGAACAGCTGCTGGCTGCATTTGCTGCAGGAGCAGAGGGGAAGGCCATTTCAAAGCAAATCATTTCTAAATGGCTAAGCCATTGCATTCATTTCTGCTATAAACACCATGGAAAACCTACCCCACTGGAGATAAGACCACATACAACCAGGGCTGCATCTACCTCTACAGCTTTTCTCAGAGGTGTCCCTACCAGAGACATCCTAGAAGCTGCTACCTGGAGTTCTGCACATACCTTCACCAAGCATTACCACTTGCCAGTTTTTTCTAAATCCAGTGCTGGCTTTGCCGCTGCAGTTTTGCAGGGCCTTATAGCTGGTCCTAATGCTATCTAATTACCTCCTCCCATCCTTAGCTTTGGGAATCTACCCAAATGTGATGACTGCAGCAGTGAAACACGAAGAACATAGTACAGTTGTGTACACTTACCATAAATGTAGATGTTCGCGTGTATTCACTGTTGCAGTCCTGGTTACCCTCCCTTCAGCCCCCTGACATCTATTGACTATATCTCAATTCTTGTTTATTATGCTCAAAGCTTTTTGGTGTATTTGCTTTTTTTGTTGGAGGTGTAACCTTGTATATTATTGCTTCCCATTATGGGGGCACCTCACATCTGGGGAAAGAAAAACTGATGTAATGGCGTCGGCTGCATGCTTTATACCCCTGATGTAATGGCATCGGCTGCATGCTTTATACCCCTGACTACCTGATGTCATGGAAGATGAGACAGCAACCAACGCATGACCCAAGACTTTGATAGTCAGGCCGACTGAGGGCTACTGCAAGCAGGTAACCCAAATGTGATGACTGCAACAGTGAATACACTCGAACATCTACATTTATGGTAAGTGTACACAACTGTACTTTCTGATCCTAACCCCACACACACACACACACACACACACACACACACACACACACAAACACACACACACACTCTTCCACCCCTACTACAAAGCCAGTTATCTTTGTCACCAAAACATACACTCAACCAAAATGGCAGTCTGCTAATCTGCTGTTTGCACAATTTGCCCTTTACTACACCTTTTTGTTCAAAGAAGCTTTCACCCATATGTAGTAAAACCATATAGTTAAACTGTATGTAGTAGAAGCTATGAAAGTGGGCACCCTTGTCTGTTATCCCAAGTTCACAGCAATGTTCTGAAAGTGAGGTAGATATTTTGATCTTTGCTGAGGAGACTTTTCATGTCTTTCCCAAGAAATTACTAAAGTCCACTGGAAATCCACCCTATTCAGCACTTCAAAAAGAAACAGCCATGCAGTAAACTCAAATTAATTCTCCACATTAAGATTTAAAATCACTAAAATCTTCTCCTTTATTAAGTGCCTTTCCTTGTCATTAATGTTTTGTTATTATGAGTCTGCCATCCCAACCCACAAACTACCGACTCTGAAATCATGTTAGTTAAACGTTGTGCCAGAAAAACATTATAGGTTTTATAGGAGAATGGAAACATTGCGTCTTTCCTTTTTTGGGGAATTCTAATTAGCCTCCCTCACCAAGAGCTTGATGCTTCTTTCTCAAGTAAAATTTTATACGTAAGGTTGTTTCAAAATTTATTATACCACACGATATTGTCTCTTATTAGAGAATCATATCACTGTTTTGTTATCTAATGTAGGTTTTTTTTATAGTCTGCTTTCTCTTCAGACTTTTGTATTATCAATATATTTCTTACAGGGGTATGTCATCATCCGAGAATGACCACCATTTGTTGTGCATTGTTTACATTTTTGTAGTAATTTCCTCCAGTATTTGTATTGTCACTTTTTTTTTACTTTCAAAGTCAAAGTAAATTTAAGTCAAAGTAAACTTGGTCGATTAGATATACACAGCAGTGCAAGCTGAAGAAATTACATTGCTTTGGTCCCCAGCAAGATATAACAGTGAACACACAGTTTGAATGACAGTAAGACTAATGCACATACAGTAATAATTAAAAAAATAACAACACAATAAATTACCACAATTGGACAGGAAGACATTAGACAGCATTATACTAGTAGGTATTGCAAGACTATGACTTCACATTGTGATTGCTTAGAATGTTGCACTTCATCAGTTGTATGTTATATTCTGATGTTCATATTGCACATGTATGGAATTGTGACTCACTCCTGACTATTGCACATTCAGGAAGTAATAACATAAGAAATCAGGCTTAACTGTACCAGTTATTGAAGCAATTTGCCAGAGTGATTACTATAGCTGATCCTTCATAGCAAGTGGCATGTTGATCTCATTGTTTGCTGTCATGCCTGGCATTCAAGTTCAGCAGCCTTATGGATAGAGGGAAGAAGCTCCTGTTCAGTCTAGATTTTTTGCAGTGTAAGCTGTGATACCACCTGTCCGAGGAAAGGAGGAAGTACATGCTATGAGCAGGGTACATGGAATTATTAATTATCTTCCTAGCCCTTCCCTCACACCGAGTCTCATGCAAATCATCCATGGATAGGAGCGAGGAACCAGTTACTTTTTCTGCTGTCCTCACAGCACTCAGGAGAACCTTGCGGGCAGATGCTTTGCAGTTACCATACCAAACTATGATATTATTTGAGAGGATGCTGTTGATGGCCCCTCTGTAAAAGTCTTTGAGGATGGACTGAAACAGGTTTGCCTTACTCACTCTCTGTAGGAAGTGCAGACATTGTTGTGCCTTCTTCAGTATGTGGCTAATTGAGTTGACCAGCATAGGTCATCTGGAACTTGGTCTTTTTGACTCTTTCCACTGCCACCCCCTTAATTTCCAGAGGTTGATGTATCTTATGAGTCCTCCTGAAGTCCACTATTAATTCTTTGGTCATGCTTACATTTAAGGCCAGATTGTTGCTGTCGCACCAGCCTATTGGATGCTTCACTTTATCCCTGTAAGCTGTTTCCTCACCATTTCTGACAAGACCTATGCCAGTGGTGTCATTCGCAAACTTGATGATTTTGTTGGATTCATGCTTGGCCATGCTGTCATGCATCAACAAGGTGAGCAGCAGAGGACTCCGGACACAGACCTGAGGGGGCACCCATGTTCATTGTAATACTGATTGAACTGTTATTTATCACACACAGTTTTTGGGGTCTGTTGATGAGAAAGTCCAATATCCAGTTACATAGGGGGCGTTGATGCCCAGCTGGATCAGCTTTGATATCAGCTTCTGAGGGATGACAGTGTTAAAGTCGGAACTAAAATCGATGAACAACATTCTGACATAGCTGTTCTTGTTCTCTAGATGTGCCAAGGATTCATGAAGTGCTATAGCTATTGCATCAGCCATGCAGTCTTTAGATCTATAAGTAAACTGTAATGTATCCAGTGCTGCAGGTAGGCTTGAAGAGATATGGTTCTTGATCAACTGTTCAAAACACTTCATTACTGTTGATGTAAGAGCAACTGTCTAGTAATCTTTTAGACTCATCGGTTGGGATTTTTTGGCTAAGGGAATGATTGTTGTATTTTTGAAGCAAGTAGGTACAATGGCAAGTTGCTGGGATGTGTTGAATATATCAGTTAGTACAGTGGACAGTTGGGGTAGCACAGTCTCTTAGAACCCTTCCCATAATATTATCAGGACCAGCTGCTTTTCGTGGGTTTACTCACCTCAGGGTCTTGAGAACATCAGATGTTCTTAGACATAGCACCTCCTCACCCTGTTCAACAGAGAGCTCATATGGCACAGTGTTGTTATCCATATCAAATCTGCTGAAGAAGGTGTTCAGTTTGTTCAGTAATTCTGTGCTGTCATCACATAGGGATAATGCAGGCCTGTAGTTGGTTATGGCTTGAATGCCTTGCTATAGACGGTCGGAGTCACTTTGGTCAGAGAAATGTCCCTGAATTTTACGTCTGTAGGTCCTCTTAGCCTCCTTTATACCTCTACTTAGATTTGCTCTGGCCACTCTTAGGGCATCCTTGTCATTTGATTTAAATGCAACATTTCGTTCTTTTAGGAGCTCATATACTTCATCAGATACCCAGGTTTTCTGATTAGCATGCATGGCGATACATTTGATGACTGTTATGTCATCAACACATTTTGAAATAGAGGCCATTACAGATTCCGTATACTCCTCCAGGTCAATATGGTGGTTCTTTACAGCTGCATCTCTAAACACTGACAAGTTTGTACATTCAAAACAGTCCTGTAGTGCCAAGACTGCTCCCTCAGGCCATATCAATACTTGTCTGGTTGTAAGTTTGCCTCTTTTCAGCAGTAGTGTATATGCAGGAGGCAGCATGATAGCCAGATGGTCTGAGTTGCCCAGATGTGGATAAGGTACTGCATTGTAGGCCAGTTTTATATTTGTGTACACCTTATCCAGTGTTCACCCCTCTTGTTGCAAAGTTCACATGTTGATGGTAATGGAGTAATACAGATTTCAAGTCAGCTTGATTGAATTCATCTGCAATTATATGGGCAAACTCAAGGTTCTTATTCTGGAGGTCATTTATTGACAGATACAGAATGTTCTATGCCACATTGGTATTAGCACTAGGGGGCATGTAAACAGCTGATGTTATGTGGTCCTATCTCGCCTACATTCATTACTGATGGGTTCAGAGCCGACAATCGGCTCCGACTCTGCCGACTATTTTCAAGCACAAAGTCTCTAATTGGCTGGGCTAACTGGTATCCCAGGATGCAACTCTCCCAAACCCCCAGATCTCGTTTGCCGCTTGTTGAGTCAGGACGTGGTCTCGAGCTTGGCTGTGGCTAAGTACTTTTCTTTTGACTAGAAAACCTTGTGAAATTTTATATTTTTCTGTCAAACAAAAGCTATTTTCATAGCTACGTTGTGTTGTGTCTGTTGTTTGGCCTGTGGCAGTTTGTGGAGAGTGTGAGTAGTTTCCCTTGCGTTTGGCGGGCTAGGCCCGTTTAAGTTAGAGGGATCTAGCCCTCTCCTTCGTTGTTTTGTCAGTGTTTCTAGGAGCATTTAAGTTAGAGTTCCTTAGTGTATCCCTCCTTCCTGTTGTGGTTGTTGAGTGTTTGTTTTGCTGGACATGTCTAAAGAGCAGAAAGAGCATAAACCCTCTGGGTTTAAAAAAATGCTCAAAGTGTGCCTACAAAATGTCGATCACAGATGGGCATGCCATCTGCGTTTATTGCCTTGGCAGTGTCTGCCATTCCTTCAGTTCTAGGGTACTGCAGGAATGGAAAAATAAACTGATCTTGAAGGGCCTGGTCAAGCCCTCCTTTGAAGAGGATGTAGAATCTGCTTCGACTCCTGGCAGATCCAAGTCCACTAAATCTAAGAAACTATCTCCAGCTCCTTCTTGTTCCTCGGAGCCTCCGGAGAAGATTTTGAAGGTGATTACTACTTCCTCGGCTCCATTGTCTTCAGAGCCGCAGGAGAAGAACTCTTTATTGGACTCTGCTTCCTCGGCTCCATTGGCTTCGGGGCCACAGGAAGTATCGGTAGTACTGGAGTCGACCTCGGCTCCGATCATTTTGGAACCGATTCGGAGCCGGTCACCCAGTGTTACTCAGGAATCAATAGGTAGGAGATCCTCATCTCCTTCAGTTGCCTCCAAATCCTCTCGGTTGTCTGATTTGGATGTGGATAGGGTGGTTCAGAGGCTCCTTCAGTCGCCGGTGTTAGCTAAATTATTTTCGGCTCCGGAGCCCATTCCCTTACCGGTACCGATGATTCCTCCTCCGAGCATTGTGTCATCGGAGCCGGAGTGTTCGGCACCGAGTGATGTCCTTATGCCGGCTCCAGTACCCCTGATAGGTCCATCGGAGCCGTCGTCGGCTCCAACCATCTCGATTCCTTCATCTGGTTTCGGCACTCGGGTTTTTTCGGTCGGGTCCAAGGGGGGTACATCGGGACTTCTGTCGGCCCCGAGTCTCCCTCTCGGCACTTTGGCTCGGGGGATCTCGACTCCCGTCATGGCCTCAGAGATGGGTCAGTCCTCTGATTCGGGGGGACCTGCCTTCGAGGCCATGAGGACAACACTGGCCAGGTCATCAACGACATCACTTGGATTGACCACTCCTTCCCCATACACCCCGGCTAGAGCCTCTGACACCCCCCCTATCAGTGGACAGCGGAGCTCGAAGGCTTGAGGACACCCCCATGAGCAGTCCCCATCTTTCTGAGGGCCCCCTCAGAGTCTGTGCCTGAGGAGCCTCCCAGGAAGAAGTTGTGCAAGAGGAAGCACATAGACTCCCAAGACGAGTCCATCACCTTGGATACTGACCTCGAGGATGCAGAGGGGTCCCCTAAGTCATCCGATGACGTCTCCTTCTCCGATATACTGGAGATTTTGAGGCAGAGAGGTGACTGGTCGTCCAAGCCCCCCTCGGAGGAGGAGTCGGTATTCCTCAAGGCCTTCGGAGCTCAACCTACCGCCTCCTGGGTGTCTCCACCCTTCGAATTATTAGACCTGATCTGTCGAAGGGTGTGGGAACATCCTGATTCCGTGGAACCTGTGCCCAGTCGTCCTAACAAGTTCTTGTCTGCTCCCCCGGGGAAAGAGTTTTTGACAAAAGGAGTCCCTGTAGATGCCATGGTGGTGGCATCAGCCACTCAGCAGGAAGTTGCCGAGGCTTCTTCCTCAGTCCATCCTCCTAACAAGGAGTCCAGGAGTATGGATCGTTATGGGAAATGCACCCTGTCTTCAGCGACCTTTACACTACGGACCCTGAATTACCTTTGCCACTTTACTCGGCTCCAGCAGGGTCTCCTCAAAGAGTTGGGCAATACCTTGATGGGTAACATGCCTGAGGCGCTAGCACAGACTGTTAATGCCCAGTTGTCTACCCTTGGTTCCATAGCTAACTCGTCCATGAGGCTCATATCCTATGCAGCCGAAGGGGCGAGCAGGGCAGCTAGCTCAGGCCTTGCTCTGAGGAGACAAGCCTGGATGTGCCTATGTAACTTCGCAGAGGCCTTCAAGTCTTCCTTCACGGACGCCCCCTTTGATGGGTCCTCTCTTTTTGGACCCAAAGTGAAAGAGACTCTCACCAGATGTGAACAGGAGGGTAAGACTTTATCTGCCGTAGGGGACCGTTTTTCTCTTCCCTCTAGGCCTTATCCCAAGGCTCAGAGAGGAGGGAAGATGTGGTTCAAAAAATCACAAAAGTCTTTCCCAGCCACTCAAGGTGAGCCCCCCTCCAGAGGCAGAGGTGGGGGAAATTATTCTGGAAGACGCCGTCCTAGGGGCAGAGGAGGCCTCCGCAATCTGGGAGACCGCGACTCCTTTCGCGGATCTTCCTATCAGCATCCCTGAGGGGTTGCCCGACTGTGCTGCTCCAGAGCCAGTCAGGGGTCGTTTTTCGAAGCATCTTCAAACCTGGGAGAGCATCACTCAGGATCGATGGGTGCTTCAAATAATCACCGGAGATTATACCATTCCCTTTGTTTCACCCCCTCCCTCAATCAAATAAATCCCGGACGTTCCACCCAGTCAAAGGGATCAAGTAGCGCTAGAAATATCAAAGCTACTAAGAAAAGGAGTCATCCAACCAGTTCCCCTAGACCAGATTGGATCAGGAACTTACTCAAGATTATTTTTGGTGCCGGAAAAAACAGGGGACCCGAGGCCCATCTTGGATCTCAGCCGATTAAATCGCTACGTCCTGAAATCCAAATTCTGAATGGTCACTCTTCAATCCATCTTCCCATTGTTGGAAGAAGGAGTATGGATGTGCTCCATCGACCTCAAGGATGCCTATTATCACATCAAGATAAACAAGGCATCCAGGATTCATTTACGCTTCCGGCTGGGAGCCAGTTATTTCCAGTTTCGAGCCCTGCCATTTGGTCTCACCACAGCCCCCAGGGTGTTTACTAAATGCTTGGCAGTGGTGACAGCTCACCTGAGACGTCTAGGATTCCGGGTGTTTCCTTACCTGGACGATTGGCTCCTTACTGCCCCCACCAGACATCTCCTCATCCAAGCCAGGGAGGCTACCATAAATCTTTGTCAAAAGTTAGGGATTACAATAAACTGGGAAAAATCTGCCTTGCTGCCCTCACAGCGTGTTGTCTTTATAGGGGCAGAATTAAACTCGGTTCTAATGAGGGTTTTTCTACCTCAAGAAAGAATAACTGTGTTGCAATCTTAGGTCCAGGCTCTATTGCCCCAGAAGAAGGTCCCAGCCAGGTTAGTTCTTCAGTTATTGGGTTCCATGGCAGCGACCATCATGCTAATACCCTTAGCTAGGCTTCACATGCGGATCCTTCAGTGGCTCCTTTCAGTCCAATGGTCCTATCAAAAATTACCCCTCTCTCACCCGATTTTTCTCACAGAGCATTGCAAGCAGGATCTCCGTTGGTGGCTATGTCATTCCAACCTGAACAAGGGCAGGAATCTAATTCCCCTTTCTCCGGTTGCCACAGTGACCATGGACACCTCCCAGATAGGGTGGGGGGGGCATTATCTGGGCAGAACGGTCCAAGGCACTTGGCAGGATTATGAGGTACACTTGCACATCAATGTCCTAGAGATGAGAACAGTGCTGTTAGCGTTGCAAGCACTTCAGAGCTCTCTTCTACGGAGAACGATTGCTGTTCACTCGGACAGCATGTCAGTTGTTTGGTACCTGAACAAACAAGGGGGAACCAAGTCTTACCCACTCTGCAGAGAGGCCATGAGAGTGTGGAATTGGGCAGTGTCTTCCCAACGGTTCCTAGTGGCAACGCACATTCCGGTAAAATCCAACATGATAGCAGACAGGCTAAGCAGAGCTATTCTGATGCCTTACAAGTGGTCCCTGAACAGCCGAGTTGCGACTCGGATCTTCAGCAGGTGGGGTCAGCCTTGCTGTGATCTCTTTGCCAGTTCCCTCAACACCAAATACAGCAACTGCTTCACTTTGATCCCCCTACAGGGGGAATCACCCAGGGACTGTCTAGTCCACAGTTGGCCTTCCGATCTGCTCTATGCCTTTCCTCCGTTTCCTCTGTTACCAAGAGTGATTCAGAAAGCCATTCGCTTGGGAAGCAAGATGATTCTTATTGCTCCACACTGGCCCCGCCAGGTTTGGTTCCCCTTCCTTCAGCGATATACAGTGGACGGTCCTTGGACTCTGGATCCAGTACCAGACCTTTTGACTCATATGTCGGGACAGTTCCACCCCTCCCTACAGTCCCTCAGGTTGACAGCCTGGCTGCTCCACTTCCATCAATAATTAGACTACATTCATTATCGCCTGAGGTGGTCCATATCCTTTCGTCACATAAGTCTTCCACCAGAAGAATTTACTATAGCAAGTGGAAGAGGTTCTCCATCTGGGCTCAGTCACAAGGCCTAGACTCCTTCACAGCCCCGATATCAGCGGTCCTAGATTTTTTAGCTATGCTCTTCCTACAAGGCTCTGCTCCCTCCACCATTAAAGTACAGCTGGCGGCCATTTCTAATTTCCACGTATTCCATGAGCCTGCTCTGATGGGTCATAAACTTTGCAAAGCTTTTTTAAAAGGAGCCTGGTTACTACGTCCTCCTGTGTCAGCACCCGTCATGCCATGGGATTTAAATCTAGTATTGCAAGCTATCACTTCTCCTCCCTTTGAGCTGGCTGCCACTTGCGAATTAAAATTCTTATCTTGGAAAACAGCCTTTTTGGTGGCCATCACCTCGGCTAAAAGAGTATCTGAACTCCAAGCATTGTCCATTAGGCCCCTGTATTTAATATTCCATAAAAACAGGGTCTCCTTGAGACTTAACCCGTTCTTTCTCCCCAAGGTATAGTCTACTTTTAATCTCCACCAATCCATTGACTTACCTGTGTTTTTTCCCAACTTCTCCAACAAGGCGGAGTACAAATTTCATCAATTGGATGTACATAGACAACTAAGATTCTATTTACACAAGACTTACAGTCAAGAAAATCAGATCAATTGTTTCTCTCTCTTTCGGAGAACAGGGCGGGTACCTCTGTTTCCAAGTGCACTATTTCCAGGTGGATTAAGGATTGCATTACCTTTGCTTACTCTTCAGCAGGCAGAAACGTACCATTTTCAGTCAAGGCTCATTCAACTAGGGCGGTCTCTACTTCAGTAGCATATCATGCCAGGCTTTCCTTAGATGACATCTGTGCTGCGGCCACATGGGCTTCTCATCATACCTTTATCTCTTATTACAAACTGGACGTGGCATCTAGAGGCCGGGCTTCCTTTGGGTCCACGGTTCTCAGGATTGTTTTCCTATGAGCCTCCCGGGTTAGGGGAGCTAGGGACGCTGTCCCATCAGTAATGAATGTAGGCGAGATAGGACCACATAACAGTTAGTTATGTACTCACCATAACGATCGATGTATGTGGTCCATCTCGCCTACATTCTTATGTACCCTCCCACCTGCCCCCTGCCTGAAGGATTTGGAGGATAGTTGTTTTGAGACCCTTCAGAATCGTTTATTTTTTCCCTTCCTGGGGATGGTAATCCTCTTAGTAAGGTTGATGTGTGTGGAGTGGTTGCGATTTATGCAAACAAGATCTGGGGGTTTGGGAGAGTTGCATCCTGAGATACCAGTTAGCCCAGCCAATTAGAGACTTCGTGCTTGAAAATAGCCGAGTCGGAGCCAATTGTCTGCTCCGAACCCATCAGCAATGAATGTAGGCGAGATGGACCACATACATCGATCGTTATGGTGAGTACATAACTAGCTGTTATGCTCACTCCATTGAATTCCCTAGGCAAGTAGAGGGGTCTGCATTTTAGTGAAATGAGTTCAATGTTCTCTGAGCAGTGAGAGGCGATTTCACAGTTTGTACACCAGTTGTTGTTAATATACACACAAACACCCCCTCTACAAGATTTGCCACAGAGACTGATTTCTGTTAGCACAAAATAATGATATCCCCTCCACATATATTGTACTATCTTTTATACTGTAGTTCAGCCAAGTTTCAGTGAACACAAGTAAACAACTAGTTCTCACCTTAGATTATGTGGAAAGATCCATCCTTAAGTAGTCCATCCTGCTCTCCAGTGAGCATACATTTGCCAGCAGCATGGAAATAAATGCAAGCCTGTGTGGATTTCTTTTCAGTCTGTCCTTAATTCTTGCTCTCGTGCCTCTCTTTCTTGATCTTTCACATCTTTTCCTTTTAATATGCTTCCCATGTCTGATTGTCAACTATTTAGACAGGTTTAACAGGTTTCTGCAGTTTTTACCATGTTCCCTTAAGATTCCAAGCTGCAGAAGTTCCTGGAGTGAGTTTGAGTTTACAGGCCTCTCTGCTAGCAGTTCATCAAACATGCAGTACAGTAAGATATGAGATCGGATTTCCAGAAGAGTCACAGCATTGTAGTTGATCATACCTTCATTCCTTAAATCTGTTTTTTTTTTCTGTTTCTGATGAAAAACAAGACAAACGCACTTTTCTATAGGGATCCAAAGCAGCCGCTGCCACATAGGCCGTTGCCATTTTTTTTTTCAATGACGTTCTGTGATGCTGCATACCAAAGAAAGAGTTGATCCTGACAAAACAGAGAAGTGAAAAGTATTAAAAATTGGAGACAGCAGGGTGTTTGTGGAAAATGATTATTCAGTTTTCACGAGAGAAGAGAAGCAAATTTTTCCCAGCTGTCTTCAGAATATGTTTTCCTAAAGGATCAAAGACATGTTTGGTTGCAGAGCATGCTAAGCAGAAAATAAAAACATTTATCCAACAAAAGTGGGTCAGTAAACAAGAGGACTCTGCTTCTCATTCTTCTGCCAGTAAAGATCATAGAGAGATTTGCCAGTGAAACCTTTTCCAGTGTTCCAAAGGAAAATACTTGACAGAAAAAAAACAGGAATTCACTAGAAAAATCAGGATTACCTTGGTCTTGAACGAGAGTCTGGTGATGGGCGATGGAGATGAGCAGGAAGAAAACCGTTAAAAAAAAATTAGGTGAAAAAGACTGGATTTGTGTTGACTTTGTTAAATATGTAGGTGGGCCCACTTGATGTTCATCGTGTTTCACTGTTGCAGTCATTACACTTGGGTTATCCTGCTGGCAGGCTACCCACAGTCGGCCTGAATTCCAAAGTCTAGGTCCAGCATCGGTTGCTGTTGCCTCTTCCCTGACGTCAATGCGCCAGGGGTATAAAAGGTGCAGCTGACGCCATTTTCTTCAGTCTTTCTTGCCGCGCGGTGTCCGAAGCAAAAGCAGTTCGCAAGTGCCGGCTGGCCGACTCCTGAGATTTTCAAAGACTAATTTCAGATCCGAAGTCTTCATTAAAGCTAAGTACCCCATTGAGGAAACTTGTTTCTTGCTCCAGTCCAATGTCAGAAAAAGTTAACAATTGTATTTCTTGTGGGAAGCAAATACCTCATAAGGATTTTCATTCTTACTGTATTCCTTGCCTAGGCCCTGATCACAACGTTGCTAGCTGTCGGTTTTGTGCTTGATTTAACCAATGCACTATTAAGCGTTGGTACGATTTTGCCTTTCATTACTTTGGCCGAAGATTCAATTATATAATGCCGTCAGAACAGCTGACGATCGGAGTTTATAAAAAGCGCAAGGAAAAAGAAAAGGACAGGCATCCGAGGTCCAAAACTGATGAAGAGGCTTCCGCTAAGCCAGTCACCGGTTCTCAGTGAGGTGCTTTCGCAGCCCCTGACGCCCGCTACCTCAGAGCCACAGGCCGCTGACGACTCCCACATGGAGCCAGCTAGGCCTCTGTATACTCAAGGTATTGGACACTCAGAAACTATTCCCTCAGATGGGTCCGGAGCCGCTGAGCAGGCATCGGCTTCTGAGGGTGTTTTCAGACCTACACAGTTATATGTAAAGCCTACTTCAGCTTCCAAAGCAAAGACTAAAGCAGTTCTAAAGACAAAGAAGCAAGTACAGCATTCTCCTGGACAGACTTCCATGCTTAAAAAACAGATGCTCAAAATGGCCGAAGACCTAATTACCTTGATCAGGGGTGCCCATCCCCCTCCTGACAAGAGGCCTAGGCAAGAGACAGAATATGAATCTTCAGATCAGGTTTCCATTTCCTCTGACTCCTCTTCTGAACAGGAATACTGTCTTCCTCCTTATGAGGCTTCTGATGCTGAAGAATCTATCCCTTCAGCCTCACCGCTTAAGGATTATTCTTTTGGGGAAACCCTGCATACCATGAGGGAGCACTTCCACTGGGAGAGCCAAGACTACTCAGAATCTAAGAAAAGGCTTAGAGATTTTCTTTTACTACCCCAGCACAGGCCTCTGGCTATTCCTCCTATGTTAGACATTGTAGATGATGTATTTTCAGAATCCGGACTTTCTCCCTACTCTTTACCTCCTGCCCCTGTTAAACCAGACAGATACTACAAGGTTCCAGTTTCATGTAAATGTCTTTATAAAAACCCTGCTGCTGACCCAGAAACTATTTCTCAGGGTCCCAAAGGGGTCAAGGCTTCTACTGCAAAAAGCCCTATCCCCTCTGATAAAGATTCTAGGGCACTAGACAGATGGGGAAAAAAAGGTTTACACTTCTGCTACTTTGGCTGTGGGGGCTTTAAATTGTCAATTTCATATGTTTAAATATCAGCAATACTTAATGTCACTGCTAAAACAGAAAATGCTGTCAAATTGTGATTGTGCTGAAAATAAGGAAATGCAGGATTTATTGCATGCAACTGAACAAGTGGGAAAGCATACATTGCAATGTGGTTTTGATTCTCTGGAGGCCTCTTGCAGGGTTGCAGTTACTGGTTCTGTCATTAGGAGGCATGTTTGGTTAAAGGAACATAATTTATTATTTTATTTTATTTATTTAACATTTGTTGACCGAGAATGTCCGACTAGGTTCCACAGAGCCTGTTTTCAGCGGAGGCCCGGGGAGAAATGCTCCAGATGCATGTCTTTGGAATGTGGGGGGAAACCGGAGTACCCGGAGGAAACCCACGCGAACACAGGGAGAACATGCAAACTCCACACAGAAGGCACCCCAGCCGAGAATCGAACCAGAGAACCTCTTGCTGTGAGGTGACAATGTTAACCGCTGCACCACTGCGCCGCCCCTGCGATCTGCCTGATCATGTTAAAGCAAAATTATTAGATGCTCCATTACATCATGATACCTTATTTGGTGTTAAAGCAGAGGAGGCGTTGAAAAAAATGGAGGACAAAGCGAAATCTATGCAAACAGTAAAGGATTTCTTACAGGTACAGCCACCCAGGTTTAGTAGGAACTGGCCTACAAAGAATTGGTCCTTTCCAGTGTCAGACAGGCTACAAAGAGGCGGATACAGACGCCCCAGAGCTCATACAGGCCTAAACAGTGGGGTGCTTCTACCTCCAAAAGCAGAGAAGACAAATCACAGCCATACAGAAAACAGTCCCAATGACTTTCCTCTGCCAGCACCAAACACTCATCTTTTGGCAGCCCCCTTAGGAGGAAAGCTAGCACTTTTTTCTCAAAATTAGCACATGATCACCTAGGACAAATGGGTCTTGAATATAGTGTCCTAGGGCTACAGGTTCCACTTTCACACCCTGCCAAGGGCAAGAGGTATGCCAGACCTGCCACACAATCAATGGGCAGAGGCACAAAAACAAGTTTCATCCCTCATGGACATGAGGGCCATTCAGCAAGTACCACAGCAAGAGCAGGGACAAGGATGTTACTCAAGACTTTTCTTGCTACCCAGAAAAGACAAAGCCTGGAGACCAATACTGGACCTGTCTATTCTAAATACATTTCTAGACTTTCCAAAATTCAAAATGTTGACTCTGCAGCAGCTTCTGCCCATGCTGGGCAAGAAGGCTTGGCTGGTAACTTTGGACCTAAAAGAGGCTTACCTGCATATTCCAATCAGACAATCTTGCAGAAGATACCTCAGATTCATAGCTGGCTCAATGCACTACCAATTCTCTGCACTGCCCTTTGGCTTATCTACTGTGCCCAGGGTCTTCACAAAATGCCTGGCACCAGTAATTGCATTTTGCAGACAAAGAGGAATTCAAATATATCCTTACTTGGACGATTGCCTTATTCAAGCAGAGAACAAGGACATCCTACTAAAGCATCTGGCATTTGTAAAAAGATTACTAATTTGCCTAGGGTACACAGTAAACGAAAAGAAATCAAAACTAGTACCCTCTCAAGAGATAATATTCCTGGGTGCAAGCTTAACTACAACTGCCCAGATGGCTTATCTCACGCCAGACAAACAAAGGCAACTGACTTCTTACTTCAAAATGTTGGCAACAAAGACCCAGTTATCTGCAAGAAAAATTCTGCAGGCTTTGGGCTTCATGGCATCCTGCATTCTGCTAATTCCATATGCCAGACTGCATATGAGGAAACTACAATGGTATCTAAAAAGTGTTTGGACTCAACATTGTCACAGCCTGGAAACATTAATTACCCTCATTCCTTGCCTGCAACAGGAGTTTCGATGGTGGGCACAGGCTTGTTACCATAACAAGGGACAGCCATTCACCCTACCCACAGCCAGGCAGTCATTAACAACGGATGCATCAGATTGTGCCTGGGGGGCCCACATGGCAGGAAATTGTATTCAGGGCACATGGCCCACAAGCCAAAGTCATCTTCATATCAATCAAAAAGAGATGCTAGCTGTTCAGAATGCCCTGACAGCTTTCAAGGATCTACTACATCCAGGACAACTACTGATAAGGACGGGCAATACTACAGTCATGTGGTACATAAACAAGCAGGGAAGCACACATTCCTACCCCCTCTGCAGACAAGCCATGACTTTATGGGATACAGCATTGACTTATCAAGTACACCTGCAAGCACAATTCTTGCCAGGAAAGAAAAATACGCTGGCAGACGAACTAAGCAGAAACCTCACGGATCCCCACGAGTGGAAACTGGATCCACAAGTCTTCAGCATGATAATAAAGAAATGGGGATGCCCAGACATAGATCTATTTGCCTTCCCTCACAACTGCCAACTACAGAGATTCTGCACAAGAACTTATTACAAGCAGGCATGGAAAGTGGATGCTCTATCATTCAGCTGGAAAACCCTAACAGTATATGCCTTTCCTCCTCTACCTCTCCACCCCAAGTTACTCCTAAAGGTCAGACAAGAGAAGCCAAAAATGATTCAGTTTGCTCCAGACTGGCCCTGCCAGCACTGGTACCCAATCCTAAAGGGCTTGTCTCGAGGCCCAGCCTGGACATTGCCTCTAATTCCTCATTTACTGACCCAATGAAACAATCAGATCCTCCACAGCCAACTAAGGACCCTAAATCTGGCAGCATGGCAGATAATGTAGCCATTCCGAACACACCTCTCTCTAAAGCAGTGATGGATGTTATTTTGGAGGCCAGGAGGCCCAGTACCAGAAAATCTTATGCAGAAAAATGGAGAAGATTCTGTGCTTGGAACCAGGCACGAGGAATTGACACGTTTGTACTAAATATTCCTCGGATTTTACAATACCTAACTGAGATGCTGGACAAAGGCCTATCCTTTTCATCAATTAAAATCCATGCCTCTGCCATTTCAGCTCATTACAATACGGAACCACCAATTTTTTCACATCCATTGCTAAGACAGTACCTCAGAGGGGCCAAAAACATAAGACCTCCAAGGAGAGCACCGATACCTGCATGGGACCTCAATTATGTCTTGGAAAAACTCACACTGCCACCTTTTGAGCCAGCCAATACAGCTGAAATAAAGTTCTTATCTTGGAAAACAGCTCTGCTCCTAGCAATAACCTCTGCAAGACAAGTCTCAGAGTTACACGCACTCATGGCTGTGGAACCTTTTATCATTTTCCATCCAGACAGGGTTTCACTGAGGATGAACCCAACATTTATGCCTAAGGTAATGTCTAGTGTGGCCCTTAACTTAAGCCATTCATTTGCCTACTTTTTATCCAAACCTACAGAATAAGGGTGAGAGACTCCTGCATTCTTTGGACATACACAGACAGCTACGCTTCTACTTGGACAGAACTAAGGCTTTCAGAAAGACTGAGCAACTCTTAGTAGCATATGCAGCAGGATCACAAGGAAAGGCTATCTTAAAGCAGACTATTTCAAAATGGATAGGCCACTGCATTCGTTTCTGCTATTCACAACATGGCAAATCAGTGCCTAAGGGCATTAGGCCACATTCAACCAGAGCAGCAGCCACTTCATCAGCCTTCCTCAGAGGAGTACCAACCAAAGACATTTTAGAGGCTGCAACTTGGAGTTCAGTGCACACTTTTTTACCAAGCACTACCACTTACCTCTCTACTCTAAATCCAGAGCAGGCTTTGCCACTGCAGTTCTGCAGGGCCTTGTAGCCTCTCCTAATCCTATTTAGACCCAGCCACCCAACCTCAGCTTTGGGATTCAACCCAAGTGTAATGACTGCAACAGTGAAACATGATGAACATAGTACAATTGTGTACCTACCATAAATGTAGATGTTCGAGTGTATTCACTGTTGCACTCCAGGTTACCCACCCATCATCCCCCTTTTCTTTGCTGGGACTTATCTGTACTTCTCTATCCTATACAACCTATGTGGTGCATTTGCTTGTAGTTGAAGGAAATGTTATTTTTGTGCATGCATACTTATTGGCATAATTTTCAGCTTTCCACTTTGGGGGCACCTGACATCTGGGGCAAGAAAAACTGAAGAAAATGGCGTCGGCTGCATCTTTTATACCCCTGGTGCACTAACGTCAGGGAAGAGGCGACAGCAACCAACGCCGGACCTAGACTTTGGAATTCAGGCCGACTGCAGGTAGCCTGCCAGCAGGATAACCCAAGTGTAATGACTGCAACAGTGAATACACTCGAACATCTACATTTATGGTAGGTACACAACTGTACTTTATTTATGTTTAGTATAACAATAAAAGGAAAAAAGTAACAAGTCAAAACAAATTTTGTTTTTATTAATATTTGTATAAAACATTTCTTGAAATGAACTGCATGTTCTATATAGTAAACTAGTTGTGTGTAGTTATGGGGTACTTTAAATGTGGGAGTCTTTTCAGCGACTCCTATATGTCATAGATGTTGAAGTAAACAAGTACTTTTTTAGTTGCAAGAAATATAGGCTTTACAGTATAACAAGAAAGGCTGAACAAAAGCAAGTTGAATATTAATGTGTGATCACTTGTATCAAAATTCCCCTTATCTGTCTTCATTCTTGGTTAGAAATGTTCCTTGCTGTGGTTCAGCCATCATTGGCCTGTTGTTTACATTCCTTCTAGCGTGATAGGTACAGAGACTCCCATTTATAGTCAGTTGTTGGTTGGAACTTTTTTCAGTTCTTGCTACTTATTGTGCTTCGCATCCCACTTTGTCATTGGTGTAACTTTGTCCATTGTGATGCTGACAGTGAATAGCTATTCAATATTTTTCTTCAAGGATCTTTGATCACAATATTGTTAAAAAGTTTCCTTTTCATTTCGTTAAGCTGTAGACTGATTTTTGCCACAATTATTTCACTTAAAACTCACTTTATTGTCTGTGAAAAAGAGCTTAGGAAGTTGATGTTGATGTGTAGTAGAGGATAATCTCTGAAAGAAGCTACAAAAGACCTAAAGAAGTTAAAAGTCCATCCCTTCTTCAAATGTTGATGAAGATGCTATATTACAATCGACTGTCAAAAGCAAGGTCAGATTAATTTTCTCAAATATCGAGATTCTCCTCTCAAACTTTTTTGTACCACAATTTGTGGTCCTACTTATCATGTTAGATCCTTCAGCGGTGGTGCAGCGGTGGCATTGTTGCCTCACAGCAAGAGGTTCTCCCGTTCGATTCTCGGCTTGGGTTGGGAGTGCCTTCTGTGTGGAGTCTGCATGTCCTCCCCGCGGTCGAGTGGGCATTCGAAAGACATGCATTGAATGGGCGTGCCTTCGTTTAAGGTTGGGTGTCGGGCTGGCAACTCGACACCATAAAAACCAACTGCCAATCATTAGCGGACCAGAGTTCTGCTGTGGCGACCCCTAACCGGGAAAAGCCGAAAGACAAACAACTTATCGTGTTAGATCTGGGAGTTTCTTTGCAGGGTGAATTTAGCTCCACTCAGATGTATGCTCAAAGTTACGTCACTCCTCTAAACAATCTAATTCAGTCTTAATTGCATTTTTTCTTTGATTACACATTATTTGCTAAGAAGTATGTCAGTGTAGTACAGAAACCTGCATTAAAACAAGAGACCTGTGTTGACAGTTTCCTTGAAAAGATAACAGTATGAGGATAGAATATGAAAATATGGATCATAAGTACCTATAGACAATCAGGAACAAGTAAAGAAAAAGATCTTGTTCTGACTTTTTATGTGCATATGAAGATTCCTGTAGGGGATAAATTCATTCTTTTTTTAACACCTTTATTACATTGTCATTTAAAACATAGGCAAATGTACATTAACAGAAAAGAAAATAAACCATATTAACATTTTTCATTTTATCTACATTTGTTGTTTGTCTTTTCGGCTTTTCCCGGTTAGGGGCCGCCACAGCGGAACTCCGGTCCGCTAATGATTGGCAGTAGATTTTTATGGTGCCGAGTTGCCAGCCCGACGCCCAACCTTCAACGAAGGCACGCCCATTTACACATGTCTTTCAAACACCACTCATCTGCGGGGAGGACATGCAGACTCCACACAGAAGGCACTCCAGCCGAGAATCGAACAGGAGAACCTCTTGCTGTGAGGCAACAACACTACCACTGTACCACCGCGGCTTACTTAATTTTTACTTTTCCTTCTTTACAACTGTCATCAGTCCAACATTACATAATTTGTTCAATTCCTGCCTCTCTTAAATCTCACTTCTCCTCCTGAATATTATTCTGAATGTATTGTTCACAGAATTTCTGTTTATTTCTATGTAATTTGCTTCTCCCCTTTTCCAAAGATCCCTCTTCAAGTTCTTTTATCCCTTCTGTAATATTCAGTACTTCAAATATAGCTGGTTTTGACTTTGATTTCCATTTTCTAGTGATTGCTTTTTTAGCAGCCAACCGAATTAAACTTAGCAACTCGGATCCCATATCCCAGCTAAAATATTCTTTCCTTTAGTTACAGCCATTTGCTCACTCAATATTTCTGAAATAGTACTCTGTAGGAAATTTTTAAAATCTGCCAACTCATTATGCTCCAAACACTTATGTTCCCAGTAACTTCTTTCTTCTCCATCATACCTCCATTTGATATCTAACTTAGGAAGAATTATTTGACATCTGCTTAAGGTATAAAAATGCCTACACAAACACTTCCAGTCAAAAATCCTAAACCTTTCTGATCTTTGTTGTATACATGGAAGTCAATTGTATGTCCTTCCATTTTCCTTTGTAAATTACTTTTATAGTCTCTCTTCCCAATCATTTCTAACCTCCTCTGATTGTTTTTCATAGTTGTTGTGCAATATGAGACAGATTCATCTTTTCCTTCGCAGCGTTCTGACGAGGGAGTTTCTTTGGTTTCCTACTGGAACATAGTTCCTATACAGAGACCTTAAATCTCATGGATGAATATCTTGGTTAGCCTGTAAGTAGTCATTTATCACTGACAAAAAAATGATATAGAAAGATGAAGAGGCTTTTGGAAGCAAATAGATGAACCCCTCCACTTTACTGTACGTTAAGGATGCCCTGTAGGGAAATAGCCAAGCTCCTGCTTTTTTATTAATAGAGCATCACTTTATTGATTGCCACATTTTTACATATTGTGCAATCCCCATGCATGGTGCAATTATTATTTTGACTCTTAATGTTGATAGTTCATTTTTTTATTGCTGTATGTTTATGTAATACTAGTAAACTAACATTGTGTCAAATAATTAGTGCTTACATTTAACTTTCAGTAACTTGTTATTAAGCATGTATATCCATATATCAGAAACAACTGTACTGCTTAGTCTTAGCTTAATTTAATATAGCTTCTAAATAGATACACTCGTATTTACAATATAATTTGATATCAGTAATTAACTAATGACTGTAAGATTTTATTTCACATTATTACAAATCTTAACCTTTGGACCAGTGGCTTCATACCTTGTACTACAGAATACTTAATGAAATAGATGCACATCGTATGTGTTTTTTCCATGTCAGTGTCCTCTTCAAGATCAGTTTCTGTTACAAAATTCCATACAACCCATTTTTACTAATGAGTTCTGTTTTTCATCTGTAATAATTCTCAGTTCCATATTTTTAATAGCTGCAGTTGACTTTTTTGGTCTCTGTTATTGATTATTTGTCTTTGGTATTGCATTTTTTAGAATGACTTTCTTAACCAGTGTCTAAACTAAAGATCGCAACACTTTCACCTCTTTAGTACTTGTTATTTTGTACCAGCTCGACAAAAATATCTCTGTACTGTAGTTGCCATCTTTTCCAAATACAAGACTTAACATATTGTTCAGTTCATTTTTGTACTAAACAATCTCTGTGCATTGCCTTAGTATATGCATCCAAAAACAACTTCTCTAAACCATCACATCTCCAACATGTGCTTTTTGTTGGTAGGAACGTTTTTCAAGCCTTGTAGGAGAATGGAAATATTTGTGCAAACATTTCCATGCAAAATTTCTAAATTTAGCTTCTTTTGCTTGCTGTTCATCCTGTTGTGTTCCACTTATTTATTTATTTTATTTATTATTTTTGCATCTGGAAATCTCTCAGTTTTTTAAGTCCTCAAAATACTTTACGTGGCTGCTATTCCATATCTTCTTCACTTTCATTGTGGCCACGTTTCTAATCTTCAGTTTAGAAGTATCTGAATCCCAGGAAAGGCCTTTACTGATTAGATTTAAATCTAATAACATTTCAATTAAAGTTTGTTCTACCCTATCACTAAACAATTTCCCTTTCAGAAAAAAAATGCTGAAAATGGCAGTGTTTGTCACATCACACTTTTACTTGCTTACAAAACGTAACTTGTACAGGTGCATGGTCTGAAACTTTCACTGGACTTGTTTTCATGGTTAGCATCATGCTATAGTATTATTTTGATAAGTAAAATATGTCTTATGCTGGCCAAAACAGTTTGTTTGTTTGTGTCTTTCAGCTTTTCCCGGTTAGGGGTCGCCACAGCGGAACTTCGGTCCGCTAATGATTGGCAGTAGATTTTTACGTACTAGCTTGCCGGGCCTAATGCACAACCTTCAACAAAGGAACGCCCATTCACGCATGTCGCTACACAGAAGATGCTCTGAGAATCGAACGGGCAACATCTAACTGTGAGGCGACAAATGTCTTGTATTCCATTCAATTATTTATTATTTTTGGTGCATCCATAAGCCCAAATACATTCATATATTTCTGTCAATATCTGCTCTTAACCAGTATTCTATGATATATTGGTCCTCCAGAGACATCTTCCTTATTTCCTGTAATGTTCCATTTTCTAGAAACTATCATACATCCGTAATGAAAGGCTTTAACTTATCCCATCTTCTTCTTTATATCATGTCTCAGTGCTTTCAGTAGAATATATTCTTAAGCCTGTGGAATTCCCATAGTGTGCCAGCCACCTGTCCCTACTCTAAATCTTCCTTGCCTACCATTTTTTTTCTTCTTCTTAATTGATATTCCAGTACCCCTTTTAATTAATATTAACACCCTTTCTCTTTCACTGCCCTTCTATTCCAGCAAAAAAAAAACCTCCTCCAAACTTTTCTTTACAAAGCTTTCATTTTCTTTATGATTCATATATGTTTCTTGTAACAATACAATCTGTGTATTACAATTGTAAATACAGATCAAAATGTTCTATTTTTACTTGTCTACCAACCAGACTAGTAAGTCAAATTGTAACATGGTAAAGCTTGTGTCCAATATTGTCTTTTCTGTCTAGCTTCAGCCTGTGGTTAATTGGATTTGACTTTAATCCAAGGTTTATCATTCCAAAAGACTTCAACAGTGGAGCTCTGCTTCCTCTACCCCTAATACCTCACTCTCTCCTATCTACCTCAGATCTTTTTAGCTTCCTCCAGGGACTGTAACATGATTGTGAGGTCCATCATTGGAACAGCTGTATCCTTTACATTTGGTGATATTTTTGTATTTTTCTTATTGTACTTTCTTCCTCTACCCTGTTTAGGTGTTTGGTGATTTGGTTAGGGTTAGGTTTAGGCTTTGTGGTTAGTTTTGAGTCTGTAGTGTTTTTAAACTCTGAGGTGCTCCCACTTCTTTTCTTCCTTTGATTAAAAAAAAACAACTTTATTATAGTGTTGTTTGATTGTAGTGCAGTGTACCTCATTTTTTAGGCTGTTAGGTAGTTAGCTTTTCATAGTGTGTGTACAGTATGTGTGTGTGCTTTTTTTAGTCTTTTCTGTATTTAGGTTAGCTAGTTGACATGTCTTCTTCTGTGATGAGTAAGGACAGGGGTTGCAATCTCCAAATGCACACAGTAGGTGCATTCATTGCATTGGTGTCTCACACTTGGATACTGAGTACCCCATGTATGCTCTTCTCTGAGCTGAGCACACCTTGGGTTGAAGAGTTTTGGATCAGGGTTCTGGCATCCAGATCAACTTTTAGAGTTTGAGTCTTCCCTTCCTCGCGGAGCCTCAGCTATTGACAACTCAGCTATGGACTTGGCATCAGGGTAGGTCAGATTAGCTCTGGAGTCTGGCAGCTCCATGGGTTCCTTGGATCCCATGGGTGTAGGCTCCGGGTGCTTGGCATCAGCTTCTGCCTTCCACACTGTTGAAAGGATTTTCTTCAGGTAGGTGATATTGTTCGGCAATGACCAGTAATCCTCTCCTGTCTATGTCTGGACCTGTGGACATGAATCGGATGGTAAAAGGCAGCTCAAACCTCCCAAGTCACCCTATATCTAGGACCCCCTGCCTCTTCCACCTGCTGCCCACTCCAGGAGAATCATTGTAAGAGGCTTTGCAAGAAGAAGCACTTAGAGTCCATGGAGGAATCTTTCACTGAAGATACTGACCTCTAGGAAGGAAAGGGCTCCCCAAAGTCCACCCATGAAAACTCCTCTTTTGGCAGTCTTATGGGACTCCATCAGTGCAGGGGCTACACTGCCAAATCACCCTCTCTGGAGAAGTCAGTATTTTTGGAGGCCTTTGATGCAGGCCCATCCATGTCCTGGGTGGTTCCCCCTCCAGACGTGCTTATTTACCTGGTATCCCGGGGGCATGCAGTGAACCAGATATGGTCAAACCCCTCCCTAGAAAACCTGATAAGATCTTGGCTTCTCTTATGGACCAGCCACATTGGAGTAAGGTACCCACTGATGATGCTATTGTACTGGTGGCAACCATTAAAAAGGACATTCCAGAGTAACATTATTCAGTAATCCCCCAAACAAGAAGTTTAAGGTGCTGGGCCATTTGGGAAGCATGTCTATGCTTCAGTGACTTTTGTACTGAGAGCATTGAACTATCTGGCTCATTTGCAAGGCTTCAGCATGACATTATCTGTGAAGTGTCAAAGGTAATTGATGCTGCAGGTACTTGAGAGTTTAAAGACTCTAGATGCACAGTTGTCAACCATGCAATCTATTACCAATGTGTCTCTGCATCTGCTCTCCAATGCAGGGAATGGAACATCTTGAGTTGTGCAAACTGGCATTCCTATGAGATGGCACATTTGGATGACATTATGTAATTTTGTAGACTGTTTTAAAGCATCCTTTGTCAATAAGCCCTTTGATGGTAACTCTCTTTTTGACCCCAAGGTCAAGGAAAAGTTAATCAGGAGTGAGCAGGATAGGAAGACGCTCTCTTCAATCGGCGTGCACTTTGTCACCCCTCAGCAGTCTTTCTGTAGGTACCAGAAGAGGGGAAACATCTCTGTTTTGGAAATCACAGGAGTCTTTCTTTTCCAGATACCTCTGGTGAGGGTACCCCATATGGCAGAGGGGAAACCAGAATGGCTGCCCACCATGCAGCAGAGATGACTTGCAGAATAAGAGCTTTTACAAAGCTTTTTCTGGGAGACCTTTCAGCATACCTGAAGGGTTGCTTGACCGTCCTACTCTGGAGGCAGTCAAGAGTCACTTAGCTGTCCACCCAAAAGCTTGGGAGGCCATCATTTCAGACACTTGGGTGTACAAAGTTGTATCCATAAGCTCTACAATTCCATTTCCATTGAGAGAAAATGCCAAGTCTCTCTCAGATGTTCCAGTCCAATAGAGACTCGATGCAGCAGTAGAGATTTACAAGCTGCTGATAAATCAAGTCGTCAGAGGTCCAACCAGATCAATAAGGATCGGGGGTCTATTCCAGATTATTTTTGTGCCAAAGAACATGGACCTGCAACCAATTTTGGATCTGAACAAACTGAACTGTTATGTAAAGCAGACCAAGTTCTGGATGGTCACATTTTCTGACCATTCTCCCTCTGTTAAGGAAGGACAACTGGATGTGATCGATAGATTTCAAGGATTCTGACTATCATATAGAGATTGTAAGGCAACCAGGAGGTATCTGTGTTTTCAACTGGGAACCTATCATTATCAGTTCTGAGCACTGCCATTTGGTCACACAACTGCCTCCCTGTGTTTACCAAGTTTATGGTAGTTGTAGAAGCCTGGCTCAAGCTACAGAGGGTCCACATTTTTCCATAACCTGGATGATTAGCTCCTCTCCACTTCCACAGTCCAGGAGATATTTACATTTTCTGCTGGGAACCAGTCACTGTCTCTGAATGCTGCCTCTTCGTCTTATCACTGCCACCTCCCTGTCTTTTCACCAAGTGCATTGTAGTTATAGCAGCTTGGCTTAGGCTGCAGAGGTTCCATATCTTTCCATACCTGGACGATTGGCTTCTCACCACTGCATGAGGGCATTATTAGTCAGGGCTTGGGACTCCTTGCTCCAGTTGTGCCTGTCCATAGGAATTGTCGTGAACTAAAAGAAATCCAGTCTACTCCCTGTTTGTGTTGGGGTTCATAGGATGCCATTTGGATGTGGTGGCTCAGACAGCAAGACTTCCAGTACACAGGGCAAGCTGTCTTATTGCAGTGGCTATTTCCTTTTCACAAGCCTATGGCCTCCACCATCTTGATGCTTTTGGGTCTCATGGCAGCATCTAATTGCTTGGTGTCCCCTGCGAGGTACCATATGAGGATACTCCAGTGGATGTTAGCAACTCAGTGTTCGCACATAACACATCTCATGAACTTTCTCACTGTCATGGCAAACATCTGTTGGGCTGAAATCAGATGGTGGTTTTGAGTCTCCTCTTGTCTCCATTGGGTGACCTTGTGTTCTTCCCCAACTTCAAGCAACTGTCAAGCAGACACCTGCCTTCTGAGGTGGGGAGGGGGAGCATTTCGAAGGGAAGACCATTCAGGGGACATGGCCTGCTTTTGAGACCAACCTTCTCATCAGTGTCTTGGAGATAGTGGTTCTCCTAGTATTGCAAGCCGTTCAGGACCTTCCCCCCAAGTGTCGATCTTAGTTCAAATGAACAATCTGTCTGTGGTTTGGTTCTGAACAGATAGAAGGGAACTTGGTCTTATCCCCTTTTTCAGAAAGCCATGAGAATGTAGCATTGGGTGATTCCCTTTGTGTTTTCTGATAGTAGTGCTTATCCCAGTAGTGTGGCAGTGGGCAATTTCCTCTTAGTGGTTGTTGTTGATAGTAGTGCTTATCCAGCAGAAGTCCAGCATCTTGGAGGACAGTTTAAGCAAAGCATTCTTTTGCCTTAGTAGTCTGTGAATACAGCAGTAGCTGCTCAGATCTTCTGGCACTGGGGTCCCCTTGCTGCACTTAGTTTGCCATCTCATCCAACACAACGTGCAGCAGTTTTTGTGCCCTGGTTCCCCCTCTGGGTCAGTAACTGAGGGATGTTGTTGTGTATGCTTGGCCCCCAGCTCTTCTGTATGCATATCCGACTACTCCCCTCATAATAACATTTCTTTAGAAAGCCGCCCATTGCAAAGTGACTGTGATTTTCTGTGCCCCATTCTGGCCAGGACAAGTCTGGTTCCCTTTCATGTCGTCTTTCCTTCGATACCCTCCATGGGTCCTCGATCCCATTCCACATTTGATCTCTCCTCTGGTGGGAGTTCCCGTGTCTAATCTTCATACCATCAAATTGACTGATTGACCACATGGTTTCTCCAGTTCCCATGACCACATGGTTTCTCCAGTTCCCATGATGGCCAGAGATGCCAAGCTCTCTGACAGAGTTGTCAATATTTTATCCTGTTCTCAAAATCCTTCTACATGGGAAATGCTAGTAAATGGAGGTGTTTTGCAATTTGGTCTTTGTTCAAGAAGTCCTTTCTCAGCTTCACTGGATGATATTCTGGATTTTCTTGTTGAGCTATTCTATTGTTAAGGTTCAACTGGAGGTTATTTCTAATTTCCGTACCAGCAGAGATAATACTGCAGTATATGCACTGAAGATTCCTAAGGCTTTCCTGGGGGGTATGTTTTGTTTTGACATCTCAATCAGGATCCGTTTCCTCCTCGGGATTTGTCTTTCATGCTTCAGGTGTTATCTGGGCCTCCATTTCAGCCTTTAGCCACTGTTTCCTTGAAGTGATTATGTTTGAAGACCATTTTCCTGGTGGCTGTTACGTCCACTAGTTGAGTTTCAGAGCTGCAGGCTTTATCCTCTGTTCGTCCTTATTTGATTTTCTATAGGGATAGAGTTTCCCTGAGGAATGACCCCTTCTTCTTGCCTAAGGTGACTTAAGAACCTATCCTAAATAAGCTTATTCACTTACCTGTTGTTTTTTCCAAACATCAGTAATAAAGGGGAATATTTACTACATTGTTTAGATGTTCACTGACAACTTGGGTTTTATTTGGACAGGACCAAAGCATTTTGTATCCTTTTCTAAGGCCGGGGTGAGCAACCAGTGTTGAAAACTAATCTATCCAGTGATTATATTTTCATTTGTGTATAATTTAAAAGGAAAGTCCTTACTGACAAAACCTAAAGGTCATTCTACCAGAGCAGTGACTACTTCTGTAGCCTTTTTCTTCAGAACTTCTATTGATGATATTTGTGCCGCTGTTACTAGGCTAGTGCTCACAGGCTTGTTTCCCATTACAATTTAGATGTGCGGTCAAGGTCCAGGACCTTGTTTGGTTCCATGATTTTGCACAATGTTCTCTGCTAGAGTTTCCCTGGGGTGATATATAGCTGGGGACTCTGTCCCACAAGTTGAAGCTAAACAGAAAAAACATCTGTTACGAAAGTTGTGTTTACTTACCAGGGTCCATGGTTTGAGAGAATGTATGGATCCCTGGTACTGGGAGCAGTTATTAGAGAACTTGCAAATATTATCTTGGGACCAGTTTCAAGCCAGATATGCTTTTCCAGATTCCAGGTGGGTTGTATAGACGACGTTCTTTGAAGCTTACTGATAATAGGCTGGTCAAGGATGCTCTGGACAAGTGGCTTAATGCAGTGATTTGGTTGTTAAAAGCTAGGAACCCACAATAATTGCATTTAAACACCACACCATACCTTGCTAGTTGAACAGAAGTGGATGCAGGTGATAAGTTTAAGGTCCTATGGAGTAAAGAATTTAGTGCATGTTTAACTGAAGAAGATTGGGCATAAATCTTATTGATTCCAAAGTACGACACACACTCCTGTAAGTTTTTTGCTTCTTTGGCTGGCAGTGCCAATTCAAGTACTTTTACATACCTGCCATGCTCGGTACGATATTTCCTGATTCCCATTCCAGTTGCTTGAGATGTCAAAAGGCACCCTTGCGGACTGGACACACATTTTCTGGTTTTTACCTGTGTTTCAAGATGTTTGTGATTTCATATAACCAGGATGTGTAAACATTAGTCTGATGATGTTTCTCCAGGGACTTCCCTCATCCACCAACCTGAATCACTATTACCCTAACTTAATGAATCTGTTGCTTCTGTGTGCTAAGAAATCAACTACAAAAAGCAAAAATCTCATCTCTTTCCCTGAACTTAACTCATGTGCTTATGCTGTTAAGATGAAAATGCACAAGAAGTGGGCCTGATGGGAGCTGTTTGTTACAAGACATCATCAAAACTTTATAACCAAGTATATTTCCCATGCATCTGCAATCCAGTGTTTTATTTAAACTCTTTATTTTTAATGTTTTTTTTGTTTATTATTGTATTACGGTTGTGAAATCAATTTACTGACAGTTGTCTTTTTCTGTCGTTCATGTATTAATTGAGTTATTGATTGTTACAAAACCCATAATAGATGAATAATCTGAAATAGAAAGAACTGAACTGAAACAACAAGAAAAAAGAAATCTTCCTTGACTATTTTAGTCAACTCTCCTAGCGGCTTTCTTAGGTTGTTACTGAGAGACTTTTTGAATAAAGACAGTAAAATCGAGTTTCAATTAATTCTGTTCCAGTTATTTTGACAACAAGCTATCATAAAAAGGCAGCTTTGGAGGGCACGAGATTACATCTCTTATATTCTTTTCCTCAACCAACTCTAAACGTAAGGAATGCACGGTGTAATCTCAGAAACAGTATTAGACCACAGATTATCTGAATTATGATGATTAATTTAACACAGTACATAAGTAATTATTTCTGTGTTGGGTAAGCATGAGCAACTTATCCAAAGGAATGCCATTACTTCCGCCATCCAGATCATAAACTTTAGCCATAAATTCTTAGGATTATGCTTGTGAAACCAACTTCAGCAAGCTGTAATTTCAGGGAAGTTAGTATCAACAAGTAAAAATGCATTATTTTAATGAGAACCAGATGAAAGCAGTATTCTGGGCTCAGACTATGTTTCAGTTTAACTTTCATCCACCTGTCTCACAGAGAGCAGGTCATCCTTCACTTATGGCCTCCAAGAAACACGTCTTCCCATCCTTAGGATTTGAACTTATTTGCTGTGATTTACCTTTTTGTCTTCCTTGTTTTGAATATTAGCCTCAGAAGAGTAGAAATATCTTACCTTGACGGCACATTTTCTAGTTGCATTTAATTTCTATAAATATTAAATGATTGTCATGTAACTTGTATCAATTCTTAACCAATGTTTTTATATTATGTCTACTATGTTATAATTATTTACAGTGCAGATGCTTCTGTTTTATTTTTGAAGATTGTAAAATGATTGTTTTTAAAATGTTTTGTAATAATTTAGGTCTTTTCCCCCTGGGCCTCCACTGAAAATGGGTTTCTCCCTAGTCAGACTTTCTCAGTAATCAAATGTCAGTAAATAAATAAAAATATACCCAGATGTTAGGATTTGTTGTTACAGTGATCCTTCTTGAAGACAATGGTTCAGTTGTATACAAGTAATGCTGTCTTGTCTCCTTCAATTCAAGGTAAGAGTAAATAGTTTTCTGCTCTCTGAGAGTGCTTTAAACAGTAGTCAGTGTCTCTGTTAGTTTCAGTATTTATCATAGATATAGTCTACTTGCATTCCTAAATTCTGTCATGTGTAAGGGGCATAAAGGGGATTGAAAAACTAGGGAAACCGCCTCTTAGCACTGACTTTATATGGGATTTTATATTGTCCAAAGGAATCTTAAGCACAAGACCATCATTAGTTGCCATAGGGACTGATGTCTTTCTAGTTACATTTCTGGCTGAGAACGAAGATGGATAAGGTGAATAATGCCCAAATGTTATGATTTAGTACTGTACAGACCACTACTATATCTGCTAATTGTAACTGTACCATGTTGCTACAGTGCTGTTGTTTATACATTGATATTTTGTTAGTCTTTGTCTTGTTCAGTGGAAAACTAGTATTATACTAAATTAGTAATTATAGCAATAACCAACAACTAAGTGTGGTATATTGAAGATTTATCCATGGCTGATGTGAGTTTATCAAAAGGGCGAAGACCGAGTGATTAAACAAAGACAACCATGGGTAAATCTTCAATATGTCACACCAAGGACTTGGCTATTGCTATTATACAATGACATTATTTAAGAAAAAATGATGTACTTTTTCAGTAATGTCTTTATATAAGAGCTCTGTGGTGTTCTGCTTTCTTTAGGTATCCACTGCACATGCGTATGGGACGTAGGTTCCCACACTTACGTGGTTCCTGAGTACTTTGGAAAGGTAGCCACAAAGAAGGGAAGATCTCCATTGCTTCTTTATTTATTTAAAAAAATAAATAAAAGTTTGAAATCCAGACAGTTCAGAGGTATGAGCGAGACAGTGCAGAAATTCAAAGAAAATCAGGTACGTTTCTTTAGTTTTGCATAACGTGCCTGATTTTTCTTGTATTTCTGCCCTCTTTCTCTCATACCTCTAAATTGTCCGGATTTCAAATTTCATACTTCTTGACCTGGAAAGCTGTAGCATATATTAATAAAAGAAAGTCCGGGCAGACGGATTTTTTTTCTAATGGTATATGCTGGATTTTACAACAGGCACACTGTTTGGGCTGACCAATCAACGTGCATGGTTTTGAATGTTAATGGCCAGTCATTGTGTAATTGCTGCTCTGATGTTGTCCATTTCATTGTGCATCACTACTGGGTGTACAGATCTGACTCAGCCATTTCTCCAGACTTACAATCCAAGCCTCAAGCTCCTACCTCTCCCATAATGCCCCACTCCTTTTCTAACTCCTCAGATCTCCAGCACAGATGCGATTCCGCAGCCTCAACTTAAAGATAAGTGATTTTTCCTACTTTTAGCCTACAGTGAGTTGTTTCCCTTTCTCTCTTCCCTTCTGTATATACAGTGGATATAAAAAGTGTATACACCTCTGTTAAAATGTCAATTTTTTGTGATATAAAAAATGAGACCACAATAAATCATTTCAAAACTTTTCCCACCTTTAATGTGACCTGTAACCTGTACAATTCGATTGAAAAACAAATCTCTTAGGAGAAAAAATGTAAAACATACAATAAGCTGGTTGTATAAGTGTGCACACCTTTAAATTGATACTTTGTTGAAGCACCTTTTGATTTAATTATGGCATTCAGTCTTCTTGGGTACACACCTGCCATCAATTAAAGAGACTGATTTACCCCAAATAAAGTTCATCTCTTCTAGTAGTGTTTTCCTGACATGTACTCAGTTGCCTGCTACAGCAAAAGCCATGGTTCGCAGAGAGCTTACTAAGCATCAAAGGGATCTCATTTTTGAAAAGGTATCAGTCAGGAGAAGGGTACAAAAAAATTTCCATAGCATTGGATATACCATGGAACACAGTGAAGACGGTCATCAAAAAGTGAAGAAAATATGGGACAACAGTGAAGTTGCAAAGAACTGGATGTCCCTCCAAAATTGATGAAAAGACAAGACAAAAACTGGTCAGGGAGGCTGCAGGAATTTCTGGCAAGTACAGGTTGTGTACTACATGTGACAACAATCTCCATATTTTCCATATGTCTGGACTATGGGGTAGGGTTGCAAGATGGAAGCCTTTTCTTGCACAGAAAAACATCCAGGCCCAGCTAAAATTTGCAAAACAATACGTCAAGTCTCTCAGAAGCATGTGGGAAAATGTGTTATGGTCTGATGAGACCAAGGTTGAACTTTTTGGCCACAGTTCCAAAAGGTACGTTTGGTGCAAAAACAACACTTTGTATCACCAAAAGAACACCATACACATGGTGAAACATGGTGATGGCAGTATCATGCTTTGGGGTTGCTTTTCTTCAGCTGGAACTGGGGCTTTAGTCAAGGTGGAGGGAATTATAAACAGGTCCAAATACCAGTCACTTTTGGCCCAAAACCTTAAGGTGTCTGCTAGAAAGCTGAAGATGAAGAGGAATTTCACCTTTCAACACGACAATGACCCCAAGCATGCATCCAAATCAACAAAAGAATGGCTTCACCAGAAGAAAATTAAAGTTTTGGAATGGCCCAGGCAGAGTCCAGACCTAAATCCAATAGAAAATCTGTTGGGTGACCTGAAGAGGGCTGTGCACAAGAGATGGCCTTGCAATCTGACAGTTTTGGAGTGCTTTTGCAAGGAAGAGTGGCTATATATTGTCAAGTCAAGATGTGCCATGCTGATAGACTCCTACCCAAGAAGACTGAATGCTGTAATTAAATCAAAAGATGCTTCAAAAAAGTATTAGTTTATGGGTGTGCACACTTATGCAATCAGCTTATATTATATTTTTTATATTTTTCTCCCAGTAGATTTGTTTTTCAATTGAAATGTACAGGTTATAGGTCACATTAAAGGTGGGAAAAGTTTTGAAATAATTTATTGTGGTCTCATTTTTTTTATATCACAAAAACCTGGCATTTTCTCTTCTTTTCTCCTCTTTCCAAAAAAAAAAATCTTTCCCACTATTTTTAGTTTATCTTTAGTGTGTGTGTGTGTGTGTGTGTGTGTGCGTCTGTACACTAACCTTCTGGTATGTCTGACAAACCTACAGGTTTCAAAAGGTGCACCTCTTGTGGGCTTAAGATTCCCCAGTTGGATGCCAATAACAGGTACGTATATTGTCTTGGGCTAGGGCACTTGGAGGTCCAATGCGACATCTGCGTGGCCTTCAATCCTCGAGTCCTTGCTGATTGGTGCAATAAGTTAACTTTGAGAAGTCTCTTGCCAACCACTGGAGCACAAACTACCACTTCTAAGAAGTCTGCCCCCTCAGCTGCCTCAGGGTCCACATTGTCTTTACCAGAGAAAAGACAAAAGTTGTCAGATCCTTCCACATTGGATCCTACCTGTTTTTGCATTTCTTTCTATCCTAGAAGCTCTTCGGATCTGTTAGAGTCGATGTTGGACAAGACTGTTGCTGTGAGATCCTCAGCCTTCTGGTCTGAGTAGCCTTTCAGATCCTACGGAGGTATACCTTCATTTATTTGAAAGGAAGTTGTACGATGCACCAAAGTGCAAAAGTAGCATCTCCAGATGTCTGGAATATCGAGTGCCAGTGGCAGTCGCTCATTGGAATTCGGCATTTCAGGTGCAGAGCACACTATAGTGGGGATCGGGAATGAACCCTTCCCTCACTGTAGTGCGATCTCAGAATTTGTATAGTAAAGCAGGGGGTGGTGGAGGCGCAGCCTCCCACATTGGGGATGCAGGGGGGCTTGCCCCCCTGCATAACTATGTTAGGAGATGTTTGGAGTTCGAAAATGGTCGAATCTGGTTTTCCAGATTACCATTTTCAACAGTTTGTTTTTTGATATGTTGTGTGTCGGCATTTAAAGTCGCACAATAGTGCGAATGCACAAATGCCTTTCACACAAATGAATATATACCTTCTACGGAAGTAGTATGGATCCAAAGCTTCCTGTCTCCAGACAAAACTTTCTTGGGTCAGAAACTCCCAGATAGGAGATCCCGGAGTCATACTCCACATTAGAGCAAAGCTCCTTGCCCAGCCCTGACCATTCAGACCAGTCTGACCCTGGTCAGGTCCACCCAGTCTTCGACCTCCTTGAGATTCTCTCGGCTGTCACACTCAGGGATGGACAGGATGATGCGGAGTTTCCTCAAAGCACAGATTCAGCTGGGAATCTTGCCATCTCTGACCCATGCAGTATCCATGAGAGCACCAACCCCAATACCTCAATCTCCTCTTCCAATCCAACATTCGGTTTTGGAACTCCAGGATCTGGTTTTCCCAAGTGGACCATTGTTGGAGCATGGAATTTGCCTTTCTTCAACTCCAGCAGTGTCCCAGACTAGCTTGGCTCCGATGCCCGCACAGCAGAGTGGGTCCCAAACCAGAAACATCAGCATCGAACCCTCAGGGTTCATTTTGGCTCCAACCTTTTCAGAGCCATCCCTGGGGATCTCAGCCCTTGACAGTTTGGGCCCAGTGCCTTCTGGAGGAGTCTGATCCTTGATAGCTTCGTTCTTCTCCCTCTTGGTAGCTCCAGCTTCCAGGGTGGGGATTCAGGCTTCCACGGCTTCTTCTGCTATCCAGGTGGCAGAGAGGACTTTCTCCAAACTGCAAGATGAGGCCCCTCTTCCCCCAGGTCCTAACCAGTCTCCTCCTGATCAGAGCTTTGAACCCATCCATACTGTGGATTGTCAGCTCCTCCAGTAGAGCCTCCAGACCTACCCTTCAATAAAAGCTCATCCAGTCTTCCGAGTACTCTCTCAAGTATCCTGCGGGGGAGGTTCATCAGAGGAGATGGCGCAAGAGGAAGCACCTAGACTCCCCTCTGATGTCGTTGACAGAGGACACTGACTTTGATGAAGGGAAAGGGTCCCACAGATCTTCACCTGATGACACGTCCTTCAGGTTATTTTGGAAATACTTAAACAGAAGGGTGGCTGGTCTTTCCAACCCCCTTCCTCCAAGGAATCTGTGTTCCTGGAGGCTTTTGGGATGGGCTCATCTATGTCCTGGGTGACTCTGCCGGCAGACAAGCTCATTGACCTCATCATCCATCGGGCTTGTAAGGAGCCAGACACCATGGATACCATCCCTAAACACGCGGATAAATGCCTTAATATCCCCAGTGACTGTCCGTTCTGGAGTAAAGGTGACCCAGTTGATGCCATTGTTGTGTCAGCAGTCACTAATAAGGAGCTATCCAAGCAGAGCTCTTCTGTACATCCTCTGAATATAGAGTCTCAGGCTTTGGGCAGACATGGGAAGTACGTGTATGCCTCAGCCACCTTTATGCTGAGTGCATTAAATTACTTGGCACACTTTACATGCCTCCAGAGAGACCTGATCAAGGAAATCAACTCTCTGATGCAATCTTTGTTGGAGGAAGACCTCAGGAAGGCAAGGCACATGGACCACTATGTCCTCCATTGCTAATTCCTCAATGCGGCTAATTTCCCATGGTGCGGAAGGAACCTCTTGGGCAGCCTGATCAGGCATAGCCCTTAGGAGACATGCCTGGATGAGGCTTTGCAGGTTTGCGGACCCCTTTAAGGTGTCATTCATTAATGCCCCTTTTGACAGTTCCTTCTTATTTGGACTGTCAGTTAAAGAAACTGTTATCCACAGAGCACAGGAAGGTAAGAACTTATCTGCCGTAGGAATCAAGTTTTCTTGCCCCAATGGATCTTTTCCAAGAACCAATAGCGTGGGAAGAAGATGTGGTTCTCTTAAGTCTCAAGGGTCTTTCCTGAACTGACAGGATGAATCATCATCTCAAGACAGAGGGAGAGGATTTAATAGTTGACACTTTCTCAGAGGAAGAGGGGGTCCACAAAATCAGGGTGTTAAAGAACCCTTCTCTGACAGGCCCTATTCTGGAGGCAGTCGGGGGCAGACTATCATTACACCCAGATGTCTGGGCAAACATAAACAACTAGGTGTTAAATATAATTTCCAGAGTTTACTATAATTCCTTTTGTCTTCCCCCTCCCAGTTCCGGGAGATATCTCCCCAATGTGCCACCCAGTCAGAGGGAGAATGCCTTTCTAGATGTTCAAAAACTTCTAGAAAAATGCGTCATCCAGGAGGTCCCAACCGAACATCAAGGATGGTGAACTAACTTACTCTTCTTTTTGGTGTCAAAGAAAACAGGGGACCTTTGACCGATCTTAGACATGGGCAGTCTGAATTTGTTTGTAAAGAAGTCGAAGTTCTGCATGGTTACGGTACAGTCCATTCTGCAGGTTCTATGCAAGGATGATTGGATGTGCTCTATAGATCTCCAGGATGCGTACTATCATATCAAAATAGGTGCTCTAGGAGACATTTGCACTTCCAGCTGGGAGCCAATCATTACCAATTCAAAGCACTGCTCTTTGGTCTCATCACCGCCCCCCGGTGTTCACCAAATTCATGGCAGTGATTGCATCCCACCTCCGTCTGCAAGGATTCTAAGTGTTTCCATACCTAGATGATTGGCTCCTGATGGCACCTACAAGGCATCAACTACTTTAAACCATTCAAGTTATACTACAACTCTTTAATTGTCTGGGAATCACAGTGAATTTGGCGAAGTCAAAGATGTCTCCCTTACAGGACATAGAGTTTATAGGGACCAAATTGAACACAACTACACAGATAGCTGCCCTACCTCCACAGAAAATAAGATCATTGAGACAGAAGGTACAACTGTTACTAGATAGCCCAACCCCGCCAGCTCGCCTGACCCTGTTTGGCCCTAGGGTCCATGTCAGCTGCTATTCTTCTGGTCCCTCTAGCAAGATTCTTCATGCGAGTTCTCCAGTGAACTGTAACGGTCCAATGGTCTATTCTCTATCATCCGTTGTCAGCCCCCATCAGGCTAACTCTGATTTGCAGGCATCATCTGCAGTAGTGGATGCTTACAGATGGCATCCATCTCAGCAGACCCTTCACTTCTCTTATAGCCACAGTGACCAAGGATGCTTCCCTGTTGGCGTGGGGGGTGGGCTTTTTCAGGGAAGAATGGTCCAAGGCATATGGTCCACAACAGAGACCAAATTGCATGTAAAATTCCAGGAGATGAAGGCGGTTCTTTTGACATTGCAAGTCTTTCAGGACTGCCTCCCTCTGGGAACAATTACAGTTCTTACAGACAAGATGGCGGCTGTTTGGTACATCAACATGCAGGGGAGAACCCAATCATACCCATTGTGCAGGGAGACCATGAGGTTTTGGGAATGGGCGATCTCTTCAAACCGCTTTCTGATTGCAATGCACATTCCATGGTAGTCCAACACTCTGGCGGACAGACTGAGCAGATCGATCTTAAGCCCATACTTGTGGTCCCTGAACCACTCAGTAGCAAATCAAATATTCAGCCATTGGGGCCAACCTTGCTGCGATCTCTTTGCCTCTACCCTGAAGAACAAGTGCAGCAAGTACTTCTCTCTGACCCCCCCTTGTGGGAGTCATCCAGGGATGCTGTAGTCCAGGATTGGCCCCCGGGTCTCCTGTATGCTTTTCGTATGATTACCCTGAATGCCAAAGTCTTACAGAAAGCCAGCAGGTTGAAGACCACTCTAATCCTCATTACCCCCTTCTGTCTTCATCAGGTATGGTTCCCCTTCCTGCGGTCTCACAGCAAGTATCCCCCATGGATACTGGATCCCAGGCAGGATCTAATTTCTTATCCATTGGAATATCAGATTCCCAATCTCTGATCCCTGAGACTAACCTCTTAGTTTCTCCACTTCCATGATTCTGCGAAAGTGCAGGTCGGCCTCCTGGTTTGAGAGATTATACTTGCTTGTCAGAAGTCTTCCACCATGATAGTATGTCATAGTAAATGGAAGAGATTTTCCATTTGGACATCAGAATGGAATAGTGATCTTTTTTCTGCCTCTGTTTCAGATATTCTTATGTTTCTCAGTACACTTTTTCAGCATGGAGCTATTTTTTCCACTATAAAGATACAACTAGTAGCTATTTCGAATTTTGTGTAGGGAAAGGTAACAATCTTTCGTCTTCCCTCTCCACTTCAAGGATATGCAGGGCCTTCATGAGAGGAGTCTTTTCATCTCAGACCTCCAGTAAAATATCTATCCCCTCCTTGGGATCTCCCTCTTGTGCTTCAAGACCTTACTGAGAGACCCTTTGAACCTGCTAGCTCATGTTACTTAAAATACTTGTCTTGGAAGGCTGCTTTTCTAGTGGCCAGTAGTACAGCAATAAGTGTCGGAATTACAAGCTCTGTCTTCCTAGCCACCTTACATTGCCTTCTTCATGGATAGAGTCTCCTTCAGATTGAACCGTTCCTTCATATCAAAGATTGCCACAGAGACAAATGTTAACCCGACCATTCCACCTGCCTGTGTTCTTCCTGAATTATTCCAATAAGGGCGAATATATGCTGCATTCACTGGATATTCATAGACGGTTGCACTTCTGTCTACACACAACTAAACCACACAGGAACTGTGAAAAATTGTTCATCTGTTTCTCACCAAATAGATTAGGTCAGGCCATATCCAAAATTACCTTAGCCATGTGAATTACTGATTGTATTTCTACGATCTACTCCCAGCATGGCATGCAACTTCACCATCCTGTTAGAACTCATTCTGCCAAGTCCATTTCTACCTAGTCTACTTTCTCTGAAAGAACTCCTATTGGTAAAATTTGTGCAGCAGCAACCTGGTTGAAATCTCACGTTTGTATCTCACTATAAGTTGGTCATTATTTCTAGAAACAGAGCATCATTTGGCTCCACAGTACTCAGGCATATCCTTCCCTGAGGGCCACCCCAGGTTTACGTAGCTGGGGACTCTGACCCAGTAGTGATGCGTAATGAAATAGACATCAGATTAGAAGTTATGTACTTACCATAACTTGGCATCTGTGTTATCCAGTTTCATTATGCTTCACATCCCACCCGCTTTCCCCCAACCTAATCAGTTGAAACGATAGAGAAGATATGGGAACCCATAGGTTCCTAGTTTGAGCTTCAGTGTGGTCACTTTCTGTTGTTTTTTCTCGTAGTATAAATCTAAATCACCTTTGAGAGGGCAGCAAACTCGATCTGAGGGGTTAGAGAAGGAGTGGGGCAGTATGGGAAAGGGAAGAGCTTCAGGCTTGGATTGTAAATCTGGAGAAATGGCCGAGTTAGATCCCCGTAGACCCAGTAGTGATGCATAATGAAACTGGACAACACAGATGCCAAGTTATTGTAAGTACTTGGCTATTATTTTCTTGTGGTCTTTACTGCATTGCTTAACATACTAAAAATGTTTTTATATGCATTTTTTTTCTTTTATTCACTGTTTTAAGTATATTTTTAAATGTAAAAATTTCTGTTAAGAGATGCAGCAAGATGAAAGCATCATTTCCTGTCTCTTTCATACATTTTGGTATATACATACATACATATATGTTTATATATATATATGTGTGTGTGTGTGTGTGTGTGTGTGTGTTGTGTATGTGTGCGCTTTTGTGCTTGTCTGCAGTTGGGCACCTTGATATATACTAAGACCTTGTCTATATGGAGTCTGTGTTGAGACTTGGCCTGCTTCAGCTGGCAGAATACTGTGATCGTTACAAATATTATAGATACATTGGAAGCTTAGAGTCCCTATACCTTGCTGCTTTGCATCAGTGATGAAAAGTTTGAATAAAATGCTTAAGTATATAAAAAACGCAGAATCCAGAGCACATACAGGAGCAACAGGCAGTCCACCAGAATGAAAATGGTACGACAATTCCAAAAGTCAAAACGAATTCAAAGACTCCCGTTCGTAGAAACAACACCTTTTATTCGAACAAACAGTACAAACTAAGTTCTAAATTGAGTTGCTGCCATTTATTATTATTTACTAGAATTAAGAAAAAGATTTAAGGAAAGATGTTATAGGGAGATAGAAGTAGATAGAGCTATTTCTGTAGTAAATGATTTAAGGACTTCAAGAGCCTGTCCCTATTTTTCTGAGAATGGGGAAATTGTATCTACTATAACCCCTAGAGAAGTAGGTGGACTGAAAGTACCATTATACTTCACAAATGTGACAATGTGTTTCAACATCCTATTACAGTTATAATTATCATTTTAAAACTCAAACTAATTGTCGCAGTGAAAATGTAGTTTACCTTGTTAGATGTGTGGAATGCACTTCATTTTATATAGGGAAAACTAATCGTCAGTTACGTGAACGCATCAGGGAGCATGTTTACCATATTAGGATGGGTTCTGAAAATAATGCTTTAGTAAAACATTGCAAGCAATATGGTCCATTGCATAGTTTTAAATTCTCTGTCATGCAAAGCATAATACCCAGTGGTAGAGGGGGTAATTTAATCAACTATACAGAGGAATGTGAGGCACGTTGGATTATCCACTGTAGAGCGGATAAACCACCAGTAATTAATGATAAAGTATGCCTACATCCCTTTTTACGTAAAAGAAGACTTTTTAAACCAAAGCATAATGCTTTGGTTTAGTTTCTTTTAATTATATAATGATTTAGTTTTAGATATTTACCATTGTGTATATGTTTGTTATATGTTATTTATGAATAAGTGCTCTTTATGTATGTAAAAACGTTTTATATATGTACATATACATTGTTTGAATATGCATTTCGCTTTAAATTCTCAGTTGAGATTAATGATATCATGTACTTCATTGATTTATTGGTTTTACCATCTGCTTTATAAAGACAGGAAGTTCATGTTGTTTTATAGTCTGAAGAAGCCTTAGGGTGAAAGCGCTTACTACTGTTTGTTCGAATAAAAGGTGTTGTTTCTACGAACGGGAGTCTTTGAATTCGTTTTGACTTTTGGAATTGTCGTACCATTTTCATTCTGGTGGACTGCCTGTTGCTCCTGTATATGCTCTGGATTTTGTGTTTTTTATATATTTGTTTTATTACTACAGGAGCAATTTTCCTGTTGTGGTTCTTGCTGGTTTTTATTTAAAATGCTTAAGTATGTTCATAGTCATAACAGTCTAAACCAGCTTTGACGAGGCCCAGTTTCTAGCTGTGTTTGTAAAGCTAATGCAAAAATCCCAATAAATGCACGCTTATTTCAGGTTTTGTATAAAGGAACCTACTTCTAGTTATGGTGATTTGTAAATTCCGGCTTTCCATCTCTCTCTGAAAAAAAAAAGGTTTGTGTGCAGTGTAATTTTTCACAGAGGTATTCAGATAGACACTGGTCTGGAAGAGTGAATATGTGCTTCTGTGCTGTATTTTCACTGTGGAATTCAGTGTGTTAATAAAGAAGTGATGGTTCTTTGGTTTGTTTTATTTTTATATAGGTTCTCAAAAACCAAAACATTCTAAGGATGAAGTGCCTCAATGAAACAACAATATCTACAAACAAAAACTCTTGAGGCAACACTACTTTGAAGGAAAAAACACAAAACTGATGCATAAAAACAGTATACTAAGTAAGCGGTTTCGCATTCAACTCTGAATGCTTCATCAGACATATTAGAAACTGCTTTGGCTTCCATTTAAATACATAAAACTAATCAACTAATGTTATGTTAACCAATCATCATCATTCATTAATTATCTAACTAAAACTCATCTATTGGTGCAATTAAAAAATACATTCCATCTTAACTTCTACCTGAGTAAATATATACACACACATATATATATATATATATATATATATATATATATATATATATATATATATATATATATAGATATATATATATATATATATATATATGTATATATATAGATATATATATATATATATATATATCATCTAGTACCTGCAGACAACATATAACACAACCTGTATAAAACTGTTGTAAAAGCTGACCTTACTTTTGTATCAATAATACTCTATGAATATAAAAAGCATATGCATGTCACATATAAAATTATTTATAATACAATAAATGCACTTATTTAAAACTCCTATCTACATAAATACAATATCTGTATGACAGCTAGATCATTTTGCAATAATCTTCTGTGCACAAATCTTAATCTAATATATGTGACATGCATATGTTTTTTACATTTCTAGATTCTTTTATATTGGTAGAGTTCCGTATGCATTAGTATTTCACATATTCTTCTCTGCGATGGATATCTTAGATTGTTGTGGTTATGCTGCCGCCTAGTGGTTTTTGAATAAATGTGATCTTAATTTTTAGAAAAGACTGCTATTTAGAATCCATATGAAAGGAGTGTAAATGTATGTATTTTTATATATATTTTATATGCTTTTTATATTCATAGAGTATTATTGATGCAAAAGTAAGGTCAGCTTTTACAATAGTTTTACACAGGTTACTTTATGTGTTGTCTGTAGGTGCTAGATGCTTTTTATATATATATTTTTGTCAGGTGGAAGTTAAGATGGAATGCATTTTTTAATTGCACCAATAGATTAGTTTTAGTTAGGTAATTAATGAATGATGATGATTGGTTAACATAAAATTAGTTGATTTAGTTTTATGTATTTAAATGGCAGCCACAGCAGTTTCTAATATGTCTGATGAAGCGTTCAGAGTTCAACACGAAAGCGCTTACTTAGTATACTGTTTTTATGTGTCAATTTTGTTTTTTGGATTAAAGTATTTTTCCTTTAACGTGGTTTTGCCTCAAGAATTTTCGTTTGTTTGTATAGGTTCTTTTAATGTAGAAATGGGATTACATTAAAATGTGCTGTCTAAAATTGACCTGTAAGTGAAGCAAAGTCCTGCAAAATCACGTATTCTGCCTTTTAAATGTCAGTCCATTCAGGAGGGCAGGGCATCTGCCTACACAAACAATAACTTGTGTTTAATCATCATCTTTAATGTCAAGGGCTTGTCATTTTGAGGGTAAAATGTTGAAGCTGGTGCCTTCTAGCATCCCCAAGTGGGGTGGGTAAAGATAATGTATAGGGGAGGGTGAGCATCCCATCATTCCCTTGGACTTTATGGGGGCATTCTAATTTTAAAGAGATCAGAGCTTACGTGGGGTTTCTATCACTTGCATAAAACATTTTCTTTTGCACACCTTTCCTTGAAATGCTTCTAAGGAATCATAGCAGACTGTATTTGGGAGATCTAAAGAAGTTATCCCAATGCCACACTTAATGAAAATCACAGTATTTACCCTTAGGGAGAGTAGTTGGGAGAATTGGTGGTTTCAGCTGCAAAAAAATAAAAAAAAGCTCTTTGGTTAGTCTTTTATTTCACAGATTAAGCATGTTTAAATATATATATATATATATATATATATATATATATACATACACACACACGTGTATATATATATATATATATATATATATATATATATATATATATATATATACACACATACATATATGGGATCCGTACTGATCCCCGAATGACAACATCACCGAATCACTATCGGCCGGGCATACTTACGCTAAAGTGCTTTTCACCGAAGACGCACTTTTGCTTAAATATGCCTGTTGCGGAGATCATACTACAGTGCAGATAAGGGAATATTCCCTTTTCCTCACTGTAGTGCAATCTCGGAGTGAGAATATTAAACTAGGGGGTGTGGGGGGGCACAGCCCCCCACATGGTGGGGTGCAAGAAGGCTTGCCCCCCTGCATAAAAGTAGATGTATTTTTTTTAAACACACTAACGAAAGTGCTTTTTCATTGAAAGCGCTTTCGTTAAAGTGTGTTGTGGATTAGGACTATTGAACTTTAGTTCAATAGTCCTAGATCCATATATATATATATATATATATATATATATATATATATATATATGTGTGTGTGTGTGTGTGTGTGAACACACACACACACACACACACACACACACACACACACACACACACACACACAGTAACAGGCATACCTCTCAACTGTTCAGATTTTCACTTAATGTCCAGATCATTACTTTGTCTGTTTCTCATAAAGTTGTTTTTTGGGGGCAAATCATTGAGGGTTGAAGTCAGAAAATGATGATAGACATTTGGGTTTCAGACTTTATACCCTTCAGAAAATTCATGCTAGTGCAAAACATGTTAATCTGTCAACTTTCTAAATTTGTGAGAAAAAAATTTAAAAAATACCTATTTTGGGGCCTTTGTCCCCCTCACCAATTATTTATGACTTTGTCCAGATTCTTTCTCTAAGAAGTTGAGAGGTATGGTAACAGGCACTTATTATTTTTGTACCAGCTTTCTGCCTAATTAGCATTTTCAGGTTAAATACTAATATTGAACAAAATGCAACTTTAAAGTGCAGTTCATAATGTGTGCTTGACTTGGTGTAGGATGTTTTTCCTACTGAGATTAAGTTGTTGCAGAAGGTATATATGTCTATATTTCTTTCCTTAAAATTATTCTGACACAGTGTAGTTATTGTTTGTGATGCTAGTGGTCCTATTCATTTAATACACAGTAAGTCAGTAAGTCCTGTAGCTAATTTTAAGGTCAAATTACTGCAGTTATTTTTCACTGCTATTGCAAAGCTTTCCATTAAATAATCATTCAGATTAATTGTTCGTGTTAAGTTATATTGATTTGATTGGCCATAATTTGCTTAGCACTAATCATGTTGATAAATAATTGTTTCTAAATTTTCAAGTGCTTTCTTGCTGTAATCTTCCAACTAATCCTCTTTTTTGTGATTGCACAGGATTGATTGCACTTCTGCATCCTTACAATTTTTGAATCAACCTAAAAACATTCTTTTTGCAAAATTCTAAACATGATTTTATGAAGGAATCATACTTTTGAAATGGACTGTGTTTTTCAAATTGATATGAAAGATGTTCTTATTTCAAAGTATTCAAGTGAATGCTTCTAGATTTTTTTTCAGTTACAGACAAACTGCTTTGGGTAAGTAATGCTATTATAACCATGCATTTTATCACATAAGGAGTAAAGAACACATTTCATCCATGAATATAAGGAATGCTTTATAATTTTGAGTTGGAAACCTGAACAAATTATTTTAAGTATTTTGTTTCAGCTTCACTGGATTTATAATTTCTCCAAAAACATTGGTGGTCTTATCAGAAGTGTTATGAAATGGGTAAAATGTTATTAAGGGTCTGTGAAGACATTTCAAAACTTGAAATACAAGTATAATTTGGAGAATGAGTAAGTGAATATTTGTCAAATAAGTAGTGAATTTTCTGCTTTTAAATTGATGGGCATCTGAAATGTCAAAACCTATGTGAGGACCACCACCAAGCAGTTGAAGTGTGGTATTAAAAAACTGTTTGTTTCACTCTTTTTGACTCTTCACATCTGACCATTGGCTTCTTTCAGTACCTTACTGGACCCTCCTTACCCTACCCCAGGATATTCTTAGCCCAAGCCATGGGCAGGTTAGGAACCTGGGGTAGTATTATACTGCTGTTTGGGAAGTGATTTAACCTACTACCATACCCGAGATGTTGGATTACAGTGTGCTCTGTAGTGTTTTGGCCACATTTCCAAATGTACCTCAGTCATGAACCCTTTCCCCCTACAGTGCAGTTTCCTTGGTGTGTCTCCTACCACCTTCGATCTTAAGGTATGATGCACCCAAGAGCACACCCAACTACCCCAGGATGGGTATGCCCATCCTCCCTGACCGTGCTATCAAGAGCCTGAGCCACTAATCAAACCCCAGTTGCCAGGGCACTAGTCAAAGCTTTATCTCTCTGCGTCACTTGTGCAAGCTAAAAAAAAAAAAGAAACTTGGAAGTATTTCCACAGCCACATAAACTGTTATCTTGATGTCAGAAAATTGTAAAACAAATTGACCAAATAGACCAGCAAGGCAGCACAGAGTTCAATAAATGTATTAAATACTTGTGTCCATAACAGACTAGTTTCGGCAAACAGCCTTCTTCAGTGTAACACAATATGGTCAAGTTACATTTTAATCATCTTTTAAATACTTATCCAGAGCCAATCACAATCATTTGCTCATGAATATTAAAAAAATATTTTGAAACATCTTCATTTTTTAGAAAATACAAGGGTACTATGTATATTAATAAAGTCGTTCCTAAATGTAAGGTGAACCACCCCAAAGAGGTGCAGACACAAAATTGAAAAGTTATAATAATATTGAGGTATAACCATTCTCATGCTCATATTAGTAAAGGACAGTGTTTGAATAGCCATAAACCCTGGCTATTTATCCAATCTTCATCAAGAGCACCAGAAGTGTAATGCTCAAATTACATGGACTGACAAAATTGATAGAAATTGAGACATATATTTAAGAAATCATAATAACTATACATGTATATGAGTGTACAAAAATGGCTAAAATAAAAATAAAAATAATAAATAATAAATAAAAATAATAATGTCAATAATAAATGCAAATCAGCAACATCCACAATGGGAATCTCATATCGAAGATTAGACCCATAACATATATCATTAGCTTCTAAGACTGATATTGTACTAATAAATGTAGCTATATATTAATAGCTTGTCTAAGATATTAGTGAGAACAGTCCTGAGAATTAACATGAACATCCCAAAAACATGTGTTCATGAAACATGGCCACTTGTTTACATACTATAGTGTATCCATCCTATCATATACCTATATTTTATCAATAGCAATAGTCTTTAGCTTTTCAAATTATTAATTTAAGGCACCAAAAAATGTTACATATCCGGATATGTAACATTTTTTGGTGCCTTAAATTAATAATTTGAAAAGCTAAAGACTATTGCTATTGATAAAATATAGGTATATGATAGGATGGATACACTATAGTATGTAAACAAGTGGCCATGTTTCATGAACACATGTTTTTGGGATGTTCATGTTAATTCTCAGGACTGTTCTCACTAATATCTTAGACAAGCTATTAATATATAGCTACATTTATTAGTACAATATCAGTCTTAGAAGCTAATGATATATGTTATGGGTCTAATCTTCATATGAGATTCCCATTGTGATGTTGCTGATTTGCATTTATTATTGACATTATTATTTTTATTTATTATTTATTATTTTATTTTTATTTTAGCCATTTTTGTACACTCATACATGTATAGTTATTATGATTTCTTAAATATATGTCTCAATTTCTATCAATTTTGTCAGTCCATGTAATTTGAGCATTACACTTCTGGTGCTCTTGATGAAGATTGGATAAATAGCCAGGGTTTATGGCTATTCAAACACTGTCCTTTACTAATATGAGCATGAGAATGGTTATACCTCAATATTATTATAACTTTTCAATTTTGTGTCTGCACCTCTTTGGGGTGGTTCACCTTACATTTAGGAACGACTTTATTAATATACATAGTACCCTTGTATTTTCTAAAAAATGAAGATGTTTCAAAATATTTTTTTAATATTCATGAGCAAATGATTGTGATTGGCTCTGGATAAGTATTTAAAAGATGATTAAAATGTAACTTGACCATATTGTGTTACACTGAAGAAGGCTGTTTGCCGAAACTAGTCTGTTATGGACACAAGTATTTAATAAATTTATTGAACTCTGTGCTGCCTTGCTGGTCTATTTGGTCAATTTGGATACATGGTTTGGACCGTGCAAACCCCCTTGCATAGGACTTGGTACGTGCAGAAAATTGTAAAACATCATCACTGTGGTGTGTTTATTTAAGACTTGGTCATGTTACTATGCCCTGCATATTTTGCAAGGGCTTTAACAAAGCAACACTGTGCCATTATCAAAAAGCTATTCAAGACTGTGCCTAGAAAATTGAGGACAAGGTAATTAAGCTTGTGTTTATTCATGTATGCATGTTTTCAATACCATAGCTATGTGTATGCAAAGGAGGTGAGCACTGCCCCAAGTACAGGCTGTTAAAGATGCATTCCCCTTCCCCACTTCAGAAAAGTTACCAACTGCTTATGAATACAGTAGTGGGATTAATTTAAGAATATGAATTCGCTGATATCAAGCTTGCTTAAGTTCTTTTTTTTGGTTTTCAGTTTTGAGTTATGGGGTTGCTGTTCTAGGGATTGCCCAGTGCAGCAGTTGGCTTAGGTATGAGTGTGCACGTCTTCATTACTATTTTGTCCAGTGGATGAAGGGCTCCACAAAGATAATGTGTAATAACTGTCATATTTCTGTATGTACTTGACTAGAATAATATACCATATAATCAGCAGGTGTCAATGACAGCAAAAAGAAACCTAAGTGCTGTTTAAAACAAGAAATTCCTGTTGTTTAATGGTTGGTACTGTAAAGGATTTTGAGACATTTTTCTTCTTCTTGATAGAGTAAGTAGTGTTATGTTGTGGACAAAGTCTGACAGGCAGTTTACCATTAGTTGCTTATATGGTCAAATCAACTTCAATGCATGCTAAAAAACTGTCAGTTATATCAGCTCTGACTTTGGAGGCCTTTTTTAGTGGGTAAGTTTTGGGGTCTCATCTGCTTTGTGTTGCTCAGTAGTATTTCTGTTTCTCTCCCCATGCTCAGAGGTATACTGGGCACATGCAATGTTGTTCCATGCTGGACTAGGAGAGTCTACCTCCTCTCTGTTCTGCTTAGTTTATTTCTCCTGCATGCATAGTTGAAGTCTTGACCCTTGTGTTTAGTATGCACTTGTTCCCCCATTTACGGCCTGAAAAATCATCAATTATTTTGCTCATTAGATCCGTCTATCAAACCATATTTTCTCATTTAGCTTTTTTAAGTGTTCCTGTGGCCACCTACTGACAACCCAAGATTCATTTCTGGCACAGGCAAGAAAAATACTTCCTTAAGTGTCAGTATTTTAAACTGGCAGGGCAGTGATGGGATTAAGGGAAGTTGGAAGCCTGCTTGACTTGGTTCACATGGCAAAGGGACTGCTTGATCCTTAGGTTGGTAATTGACCATTGAGTAAAATAGGAGGAGTGTGAGATTACCAGTAAGACTGCAGTCCAGGCCTTATGTGTAGCCAGCTTCTGAAAGACTTGGAAGAGAGTTTAAGCTTATGCTAATCTGTCAGTGGCAAGAGGCCTGTGTAAGATGCATCCTGGCATATATCTTGGAGGAATAGTTGTGTGTCGGTGAGCATTTTCCATATCTGAGCAACCAGACCTTGCATCCATAGAGCAGTTCCTTGACATGGGCTTAGTGGTAGCACTTTGGACCAATGACTGTTCTCCTAAAGACCTCCACAGTTCTAGAAAGGCTCAGTGACTCAAGTTGAGGATAGGCAAATGGGACTAACTGTATCAACAGGGCTCACATGGCAGGCCTAGGTACTGCATATGTACCAGCTGTGCTTTTGATGCATCCTGTCCTTTTAGGTGCAAAATTGTATCCTTGAGGAAGTTATCCAACACCAGCACTGAGCTGTGCATTGCTTCCAGTGAATCGTTATCCAGACCATGCCTGATTTTCCACATTCACCTGTCATGCTGTTAGCACCATGTGGTTTTGCTGAATATGGGTTTTTGTGCTCCACAGTTTGGTTTAGAAGAGTTTCTTCTCCCTCTTTGTCTTGGAAATGGGATTCAGAGAACCTTGCTTCAGAGAGAGAGAAAACACAGTAAGTTCTGTTCTTCCTTTGATGATGCTGCCCTCCATCATAAAGACTTGTGTGCTGATGAAATCCTCCATGGACTGATTTATGGCCCCCCCTTACCTTCTTCCCAGAAGTGCCTTAATAAGTCTGTGGGATGATGGTCTACTTGAGTCATATCACCTATGTAAATTCTTTCCTTAACGTTTGTCACCATCCTAGTACTGCTTTCAAATAGGTGGAGGCTCCCTACAAGCTCACTGCAGAGTGACACAAAAGTTTTAATAAGCATCTTAGGGTAGACTTCCAAATAATCTCTTCTGTTTAGAATTGGTGCCAGAAACTACAACACCTTTCCACTGTACAATATGATAAATGAGTCCAAAACATCAGTTAGGGTTTGCAACAAGATATTCTTCTATACTACATCGAGTCTTCAGTCCCTCAGTCACTTTGCCTAACTTTTTGCATTTCATTCCAAGTGGACAAGGCATTGGTGAAGTTGCACATAACTTCCTAATTTGAAGCTTAAACAAGAGATACTTAATCTTGCCATAGATTCTGCTGTGGACTTTTAAGTATCTTAACTGTAATTTTGATTCTGCTGACATTCTTGCTAGGGTGGCAGCGTTGGCTGTGTAACTTTTCAAGATGAGGTGGCTAAGGCTGTCCTGTACCAACAAAGATGACCTCCGTTAAGTGGTAACCTTTTGAAATGTTGGGACCAGTCCTGTAATACTTAGGTTGAATGGGCAAAAAAGTGGACTTGCATATACTAAGTCTGAGATGGCCATTTCTCAAAATATTCTTTTTTTTCTCTGAGGTATGGCAGTTTCAGAGTAAGTCCTATATAAGTTCACCCCCACATTGAGGGGGATGCAGGAGGATTACCACCCTGCCAAAAAAGGAAGTTTTAAGAAGCAAAGTGATGTGTGATATTTGCTCTTCTCATGCATGTTTTGGGCTGTTTGTCTGCACTCTGCATTCTTTTTAATACTCCAGAGCTTTTTTGTTCAGACTTTTTGGGAGTATGTCCATACAGCATCCTTTCTATTTTTGTAGTTCCCCCGTCATCCCGTTCTACTACTTCCAGACCATCTAATTTCTCTCAGAAGAAGCCCCGTCATAGAATGAGGTGGATACCAAAGGAGACCCTGCCAACCTTGTGGTCACAGTGTTGACAACTGTACCAGATTGTCTGTGAAGGGGGAGCAATTCACCAAGTTGCCCCCAGCTTAGAGAGGAGTTACCAGTAACTGGTGGATTTTTGATAGAGACATATGCAGCTATATCTTAAAGTTAAGTCTGTCCACAAAAATAAGTCTTCTCAAATTCCAAATTGTCTCCACAGAATTCTCAGGACATACACAGACTCTACTTCTTAGTGGGGCTGTTAACCTCTTTAAAATGAGAGAGCAGGAGTTTTCCTTTGCCTCTTCTTTGTTTGGAATAGGTAAATCCAAAGCATAAAAATTGGCAGGAACACCACAGCTTCACACAGTAAAAGTATTTATTTGTAAACATGGACCCGATAAGCGCTTTCACATTGTAAAACCAACTCTTCTTCAGATCACAAAGCAGGAAAGATGCAGCACCAAGAAAATATCAGTCTGGGACAGGAATGTAACACAAAGGAACTTGAGCAGGAGGGAGTGTAGAAGTATTTGGGAATTGATGAAGGATCAACAGTAAAACACAAATGTGATTAAAACTTGGTAAGGAATATTTTTGAAGACTAAAGCTAATATTGAAAACCGCCCTGATATCTAGGTCCAAGCTGTAAACCAATTGGCTCTTCCTGTTCTAACTTTCAGTTTTGGGGTGACTGGCCCCAAAAGGTATTGTATTAGTTGGACAGGAAAACAAGAAAAATGCTGCATACTTATCAAATGATTTATAAAATCAGCAGATACCGAGATTAGACCTTTTTGAAGGCGGTATGGGTCTCTTTGAAATTTATTACATATTTAGATCTGCAGTCTTAGGACTGCATACATATCTGCTGACCTCCCAAGATCCAAACATAGTGAAAGTTTTAAAACATGAGGTGAACAAGTCTTAGATGATTTCCCTGTTTAGTTTAGCAGAAACATATCAATGTTAAGTGAGAATGGAAATCAAGCCAGAGGTAGAAAAAAATCAGGCAGCAATTGAATGTGCCAGAAAAAAAAAAGAATATAAGGTGAAGGATCAGATGAGAAGGCAGTAAATGTGGAAAATGCATAAATATAGTTGCAAGTGCAGAAAACTCCTGGAACAGCCTCATATTGACCAGGATCTAACACAGGAATGGTTAAAGGGAGGTGAATTTAAACCAAAAGACAAAAGGTTAATGTTGGTGGCCCAGGATGCTGGACTATGTACACATTGGTTTACAAAGTCCATTGAACATGTTGGAGAAAGACAAATTCGGGTTTTGTAAAACAGAATTGGAAACAGTCGCATATCTTGTTTCTGGGTGTGATACAATAATGGCAGAAGATCTATATACTGAAAAGCATAATAGTGTCACAAGACTGTTTCAGTAGTGATTGTGGAAATGTTGCAATACTGAAGTAGCTGAGTAGCATTGCAAACATGAGTCACAAAGCATTATAGAAAATGATGGTTTATTTCACGAGATCACCAATTACCAACAATTCAAAAAAAAGATGCAAGAAAACCAGAAATAATAGTCTATGAAAAGACAAAAGTAGCACTGATCATTGAAATTGCTAAACCCAGTGATTAGTGTCATGTGTAAAGAGAGACAGTCATAAAATACCAGGATTTGCAGGCAGACATGAGGCTTTAATTAACAAGAAATGATTCTTTGTTCTATATGACTTTTTTTACTTATTTGTTTTATTGCCATAATTGAGTTTTTTTAATGACAATGCTGATTTCATTAATTATAGTCATGTTGTGATTTGTGAATGTGGTCCATTCCTGTCATGGTATTAGAAACCCAAAAGATTTGGAGAAATTAAACCAAAAGGTTCTGCAGGAAACATAATAAATAATGTGCCTTCAGTTTAGAAGAAAATGATCTAAGGGAAGAGTTGCTTGTTTCAATAGAGATGGATAGACATATTAAGATCGATGAAAGGAACAGATTACAGAAAGTCAATAAGACCCAAAATGATGGAAGTCTGATAAAACAAATTAATACACTAATCAAAACTATTAAGAGAAATTTGTGATATAACAGAAGTAAATAGGATATACTACTGTGCAGCTAAATTGATATCAGATAGTTGTAACACAAAAATACAGGGTAATAAGGGAATGGAAGAGAAGAAATAAAATGGCATCATGGAAGCATCGAATAGAGAAAACTATAAAGCATTTAAGACAAGAAGTGTCACTGTTAGAAGAGTATGGATGAGGGATCAGATCAACAAAAATACTTAGATATGATAAAAGCAACGTGCAGTGTTAGAACAGACTAGAATCTATTGTATGCTGTTGTAAATAATGAACTAAAGATGTCAGCACAGGCAGAATAACTTAGAAGATATGTAGATAAATATAAATGAAAAGTACAAAATAAGCAATTTGTCGATGACCCTAAAAAAAATTGTAGAGAATTGGTAAACAAAGCAAAAGGAATAGAAACATCACAAAAAATATGAAATAAACACATTTTTGAGAAATAATTTATGAAGTTCCTGTGGGACATAAAGATGCTGAATGGACAGAAGAAGTAAAGAGTAAGAAGTTCAAATGTACAGGATATGAAATGGGATGAAGTAATGGCCAGAGAAATTGAAACAAAATTAAGAAAAGCTCCTACCTGGGAAATCCCAGGCCCAGATGCAGTACCTAACAACTGGGTAAAAGTATTAATATCATTGCATGAAGATTGAGTCCTGAGTATGGACTACTTATATGCATACCCCACAGACTGGTTAACAGCAAGAAAAATGATACACCTCCTTAAGAGTGAACCTGCAACCTATCCTAAAAACTGTAGGTCAATAATTTGCCTTCCGACGATGTCTAAACTATATACTGGAATTGATGCCGACAGAGTTTATAGTCATTTAAGAGAAAACTCAATCTTGACAGTAGAACTAAAGAGTAACAAAAGAAGGTCATATGTAACAACTAATCATTTGTTGTGAAAGTCATAAAGGAGAATTGTAAAAGGGGGAAGAATCTATGTATGGCATGGATAGATTACAGACCAGCATTTGACAGCATTCTGCATTTCATGGATAAAGGAGTGCTTACAGATATATAAGATACATCCTGTATTGATCATATTGATCAATTACATTACATTGACAATGAAACAGTGGCAAACCATTTTGCAGCTAAGCCATGATAAAGGACAAATTATATCCCAGGGATAAAAATTCAGAGGAGGATATTTCTGGGTGATTCTTTGTCACTGCTGTTCTTTGAAAATGCCCTTAACCCACTAAGCTGTCCCCTTAACATATTTATGTCATGGTTACAATTTGGCTCCCAGAAAGCAACAAAGTGTAAAGACTTATCTTCTTTTTTGTGGATGATTTAAAACTGTATAGTTCATCACATGAGGAGTTAAAAGCCCAACTGGAAGTGATTACAACTTTCTCAGGTGATATAAGAATGCAATTTGGTGTTGATAAATGTGCAAAAGCAACATTTAAAGCAGGAATGCTGCAGCACCAAGAAAATATCAGTCTGGGACAGGAATGTGATGTAAAGGAACTTGAGCAGGATGGAGTGTATAAATATTTGGGAATTGATGAAGGATCAACAATAGAACATGAACAAATGCAAATAAAACTCAGTAAGGAGGATTTTAGAAGACTAAAATTAATCCCGAAAACAGCCCTGACATCTAGGAACAAAGTTCAAGCTTTAAACCAATTTGCTCTTCCTGTTCTAACTTACACTTGTGAGTGATTGCCCCCAAAAGGTATTGGATCAATTGGACAGGAAAACAAGATAAATGCTTCACTCTTATCAAATAATATATAAAAATCAGTGTATACCAATATTAATATATTCCTCATTCAGAAGGAGATATGGGCCTCCTCAAAACTGATTAGATGTATAGATCTGAAGTTGTAGGACTGCATACATATCTGTTAACCTCACCAGATCCAAGTAGTGGAAGTTTCAAAGAGAACAAATCTAAGATGATTTCCCTGCTTAGATTAGGAGAAGCATATTGATGTCAAGTAGAAATGGAAATCAAACCAGAAGTAGACAAAAATTTCAGCAACTGAAAGGGCCAAAAAACAAAAGAAAGAATATAAAGAGAAGAAGGCAAGAAATGTGAAAAAGGCATAGATGTTGCAGGTACAGGAAACTCCTGTATCAACATCATGTCAGTCAGGATCTGACATAGGAATAGTTAAGGAGAGGTGAATTTAGTCCAAAAAGATGATGGGTTAATGTTGCATCCCAGGATAGTGGGCTATGTACACATTCTTTCTCTGACATGCTCAGTGGACTTTGTAAACCAGACAAGTGCAAGTTCTGTATAACAGAACTGGAAACAGTTGCACATCTCATAGCTGGATGGGATACACTAATGGCAGAGGACCCATATACTAAAAAGGATAATAATGTGGCAAGACTGTTGCATTGGGGAATGTGTAAACATTACAATGGTGAAGTAGTTGAGAAGCATTGAAAACATGAGATGCCACACATTGTAGAGGATAATGAAGTTTTTATTACACGGGATTACCCATTACCAACAGTTCAAAAAATAAATGCAAGAAAACCAGATATAGTAGTCCATGAAAAGAAGACAAAAATAGCATTGATCATTGAAATTGCTACACCGATTATTAGTATCTTATGTACAGGGAGACATAGTCATACAGTACCAGGATTTGCAGGCAGAAATGAGGGCACTGTGGAAGAGAGATACCCAGACAGTTCCAGTAGTATTAGTAGGAACAACAGGTCTACTAAATAAAAATTTAGATATGCTAACACTACATGTACTTCTATTTGAATTTAAGGAGTTAATTCTGGGCACATTGCAGGTGCTGCAAAGTACACTTTTGGCTAACCTCAAAGATTGAAGCTATACTAATTTCATGAACTTTAATTAAACCCTGACTTAGGAATGGGGTCCATTCCCGGCATGGTATTAGAAACCCAGAAAACTTGGAGAAGTTAAACCAGTAGGTTCCTCCAGGCCATTCTGGGTGGACATTAGTGTCAACACAAAAGTCTGTCCTGTTGTGGTTCTCCTCTATATCCTCAGAGTTTTCTAGACAACTAGCTGTGATGGTGAAGGCCTTGAAGTAAAACAAAACGTGTATATTCCCTTCCTTGGATGATTAGCTCTTTATGCATCAAGAGACTTCATGGTAATGAACCTTTCTTGGCTGTACCCTTGGTTGTAAGTTTTAGAAGACTCCATAAATTGGAAGAGGTTCTTCCTGTAATCCCACTCTGGTGATTGTGTTTACTGAGACAGAGTTGGATATTTTCCAGTGTCAGTCATTGCTGCTCATAGAGAGAGCCAGGATTCCAGAATCTTCATAATTTCTGTTCACATGCTTGAGAAGGTGGGCATTGCGGTTAGCAGTGCAATATAATTCACCTGTCCCTCACTCACTATTCTTTTTCTGGTATCACACCATGGTTACTAAGCTTTGGTATAATAGGCGAGTCCCATAGCCTTGCTGTAGTTTTTTTTCTTCTTGCAGCAGAAATTCTCAGGTTCTGATGATAGCTGTTTCAGTACTGTGGTTGGGAACATATGTGTGCCTCTCTATAGCTGAGGAAAAGTGTATCCTAAGGAGAAGGGAGCATCATGTAAACAAGCTGGATCTCCATACAGGATTCTTGTCCAAAGGATCTTTTGAAAGGGAACCAAAACCTAAGCATGTCCTTCTCTGGTTAGCCAGTCAGCCTATGATGTGCATTATAAATGGTGCTTATACTTCTCCTGCAGAGTGGTAATGCATCTTTGCTAAGAGTGGTGATGCATCTCTGCTAGTGGGCCATAGAAAGGAACATTACACTTACAGATTTTCACATTCCTAGGGAAGTGATAATGCTGTCATATTCCCAGAGTTGCAGCTTCAACCCTTTCCTAGACATGAGGATTCAGGCATCCAGGAACAATAATAATTATAAAACCAAACCCAGAGAATTGGCACTAGCACTACCATTCCTGCCTGGATCAACTTCTTCACCAGTCTGGAAAATGTGACCCCTGCAGCAAAGCAAGAATAAACTGAATTAAGTATATGTGCATTAGAAGGGAAGATTTCTCTAATTCTTTGTTTTTCTCCCTCCAATTCTGCACTTAATTATAACATTGAGAAGAAAATATTAAATCTTGCCACTGTTGTCATGTGGTCATCAGGAAAGTTGTAATTTCAGGATCTTCAGTCTCCACCAGCACAGGAAACTATCCCAGTAAAAATGTAGGATCCCCCCAAGTTAATGTGACTGCTGTCTCAAAACATGGCTTCTCATTTACATCAGACTATATTTTCAGTCAGTCTTGGAAGATATTGTGGTTTTTGCATTCAGTTTCTTGTGTTCCCCCTGCAGTGTGACTGTTATAACCTACAGCATACTATTTTTTCTCAGCTAATTTGTAGAAACAAATTGTAATGCATTCTTTCTTAAATTAGATTTAAAACATACTTGGTTTTGCTTGGTTGCTGATTGTTTTTGACACTGCCACAAAGAACATTTGGGTCCTGGTTTGTCCGCTCTGTTTTGCTCTTGCTACGCTTGGGCTCACTAGGCTTCCCTACCCTACCCCCATTCCCACCCACCTCCACATATCTTATATTTATACCCTAGCCGCACAGACCACACCCACCTAAACAGGACCTCACTTACTGGCTAAATCCACCAATTCTCTTTCACTTTCCTTACTCTAGACACACCCATATTTAAACAACCTATCTCCTTTATATCTAGCCCCTACTACCAAACTACTTACCTTCTAAACTTGCCTCTCCACCGTTACTAAAGTACTTTTGTTATATCACTTAACTTTTACCAACCCCTGATTTCACTTCCACCATATAAGCCACCTCCGCCACCCTTTTTTCCTCCTCCTTTAAACCTCTAACTCTCGTACTCTTCACCTCATCCTTGATCATGCTACTGTTTTTCTTCCTAACACTTATGCTTTTACTCTTCTGTATATCAACCACCCACCACAATAACTTCTACTACACCATACTTTTTCATGTTCTAGCCTACCCATTAAATAATGTCACAACTGCTGTTATGTTCACTATCTCTCTGTCACTATTCATCTTCTCAAACACTCTCCTCTACAAAATAAAAATATCTCAACTACCCTTGCTCTCTCCCAAAACTAAACCCATACTCCACTGTTGTAGCCCCAATGTGTTCCCTTTCAACCTGCTCACCATAAACTTACTACTGTCTGGAGATGTGCACCCTAACCCTGAACCTTTCTGCAATTCACCTCCCCCTACTTACCTCTCTCCCCCTCCCTACCCACCTCCTCCTCATCTTTCTCCAACCCTTCCTCCTCTTATCCCCCCATTCACCAAAAACCTATCCATATTTTCTCTAAATATCCAAAGCATTACAAACAAAATCTCTGAACTGCATTCATAGACTGCTCTTCACTCTCCTGATAAACTTAGTCTCTCAGAAACCTGGCTAAAACCTCATATCACTGATCTGGAAATCCTGTCCCCAGTTATAACATGCACTGCTTAGAGTCTCAAAAAAGGGGGAGGTGTAGTTATAATGTATTCTGAACAGCTCTCGCTCTCCCCTCTATCTTTCTCACTGCCCACTTTTCATCCTGCTGAAATCCTCATTGTAAACCGCAACATTAATGATCATAAGAAGCTAGTCATAGTATCTGTTTATATCCCACCTGGCAACATCCTTACCCTTGAACAATTTGTTGCCTGCATCTCACAAGTAATTTCCTATGAAACCTTAACACTGGGTGATGTTAATATTGATTGGAACGCAACGTCCAAAGACCCTCTCAACTACATTGTAAACTTTTATGGCTTCATCCAACTAATCAATACCCCAGCCCGTGTGAGTAAACACACCAGTACCAGTTGCACTCTAGACTGGATACTTACTTCCAGTCCCAGTGTATTTCACAACACTTGTACTCTGCCTGACACCTGAAGTGATCATCTCCCTGCCTGTATCCAACAACACTCTATCTGTTTCGTATAATGTCATAAACTCTCTAATTTCAGCCTTGATTACTTTAACCAGACTGTATCATCTGTCAACTGGTCTTTCCTCCACCACCTCTCCCTGAAAGAAGCTACTTTAAAATGTAATAACATCTTTCTTGACACCTTAAACTCCCTGGCTCCATCAGGAAAATAAGAATGAAGACTAAATACACTCCATGGCTTACACAATCTACTCATTCTCTTATATACAAAAGAGACAATGCGTGGAAAAACTGGCTAAAAAACAGGTTTCCCTTCCTCCTTCAAAGATACAAGGAACTGTGCAACTTTGTTAAAAAAAAAAAAAAAAAAAACAGGTCAACTATGATAAGAAAAAGTTCTACCAAAAACCATTAATCAATTTACATTCTAACCCAGAATAAAGATCTGGAACACTGTTAACTTACTTCATGCAGGCAAACCCTTCTGACTTAACCCGTATCCTAATAGCTCTGGCATTGATATGGCCACACTCATCAACTCCTTTTTCATTAACACCATTAAAAACCTTTCTCAAAATAATAACTCTACCTCTAGCTCAACCTTCCTCTCTCCATCTACTCTCCTAACCTCCTCCTCCTCATTTAAACCTGTTCTCACTGCTTATGTAAAATCACTCCTCAGCAGACTCAAAACTTGCTCCTCTTCTGCTGGCAATCTACCCCTCATCTTCTTAATATTGGCTGCTAACTCTATTGCTTACCCTATATCCATTCTTAGCAATGGGTATATACAAGAATACATAGTCCTTGATATTTGGAAGAAGTTTTACACCATACCACCATTGACCCCTCTAACTTCAGACCTATAGCTATTCTGTCTCCCATATCTAAAATAGTTGAGAAGTGTGTACATAAACAACTACTTGAATTTCTCCTACATGAAAATCTACTAACACCCAGACAACATGGCTTTTGCCCCAACCAAACCACAGCTACTGCGCTATTATCTTTCACTCCGACCATTGTCAAAACCCAAGACAGCAACAGACTAGCATCTTGCCTTTTTCTTAACCTCTTTAAGGCTTTTGACACAGTCTCTCGACAAACTTCTAGTTAAACTTTCTCACTTCAACCTCTCCAATTCAACTATTTACTGGTTCTCTAGCTGTCTCTCCAACAGGCTTCAGTCAGTCAGGTGGTATACTGCTGTCTCCTCCTTCCTCCCATTCCTCACTGGAGTCCCACAAGGCTCCATCCTTGGTCCTTTACTTTTTAACATTTTCACTAATAAACTTTACACATCAGTTCCCGACTCCACACTAATACAGTATGCAGATGACTCAACTATTATCTCCTCCTCTGACAACCTCTCTCAACTTCTCACCCTTACCCAAGAATCTTTCCATTGTGTTGAAAGATGGCTAATTATCAACCAACATTTACTGAATCCAAATAAAACCAAGCTCTTCTTATTCACGCCTAAGTCCTTATCTCATGCTAAGACTACCTTCACCATCACTTTCCTCAAAAATACTACCATCAAGGTAGAACCTCACACTAAACTACTTAGAGTTATTATTGATGACCAACTTAAATGTGATGTCCAGAAACAGCAAGCCATTAATAAAACCCACCAGAAATTAAGATTACTTTTGTAGTAATAAAACATTTCTCTCTGAATCTAAAGTCTCTTTAGCACAAGCCTACCTTCTACCTGGCCTACTTTATACTTCTCTAATTCTTACAAACCAGTCTTGCGTGCAAACTTGAAATCACTTACAATAAGATTGCAAGATTTGCAGCAAACTTACCTCATCTCTGCCATCATTGCCTAGCTTTAAAAAAGCTTCAGTGGCTAAATTTCCACCAACCGCTTCTCTTCCCTAGACTGCACCTCACCCACACCATCCTCTACAAACCTACCTCTTGCTTAGCTCTCTGTTCTCTTATTACTCTCTACGCTCCTAACCACACTCTTCGAAGCTCTGATGAATTTCTGTTGGAAATTCACAAACCCAGTAAAACCATTGGCAAACAACTCTATGGCTACTTTATTGTTAATTCTAATAACAAACTGCTTTGTCCCAAGAGCTATACCTAATACTGACTTTTTATAAAAAATCCTTAAAGCTCTACCTGCTAAATACTAGGACTTGCACTTGTCGTGATCCAACATAAAACAGCTATCGCTTTATACTTACTGCTTACAGCTGATACTAACTACCTTCTCCACCTTGTCACATAGATTACACTTAAAACTCTGTATCTATTCATCTATTGCTATTTCTCTTGTTCTCCTGTTGACCATATCCATCTCTTTGTATGGTATATATACTGTATGCTGGGATACTGAAAAACTCTGTAAAAAAAAAAATGAACTGAGCGCCTACAATTTTAACTTTTTGCTTCAAGTTCATGTCATATTTGTCCATCTCTGTTACGAATTGTAATTAATTGCATCATTTCTGTTTGTCATTTCATGTAATTGTTATAATCTAATTTATATTACTGGAGCATTTCTCCCTGGGTCTCTGCTGAAAAGGGTCCCTGTCCAGTCAGACTAACCAGGTCAATAAATGTCAAAATAAATAAATATATTGTGTTCTGGAATTGTTCTTTTGAATGGATAGATATCCTTGGCCATCTCAGCTGGGCATCTTGCAGATGATAATGAGTTAATTCAGACACTTTTATGATTTGCATCTGAGTTATTCAGTGTTTAAAGATGTGGTTGGCATCCCTGCTCATCATGAACTTTTGCAAGGCGAAACTGTTGTTAATACTGGCTACGTAAAGCACTTCTTTAAAGGGGTTCAGTAATATTTGCCCCATTTCAAAGGAAATACAAGGCAGCACCATTTATACCTTGCCAATACCCACCCTCATACTGTGCCCCCCCCCTTTTCAAGAAGGGAAAAGCAGATCAGTTCTGGAGTAAATTTATGTATACCCCTCCAATCATCCAAGTTTAATTTAGGGTTGCTAGGGTGGCACTCTTTAACTTGCAGAGAAAAGTTTGTTCTATGTTTAGAGTAGGAATTATGTAATAAAGTTCTCTCCAGCATATTTTATTTATATGGTGGTATAGATTTAAGTCTCTAGTTTTGTTATATGTGGAACTGTTTGACCTGTGAAGATACAAGAGATCAAGGAGGATTGGGTTTTTAATGATGCAGAATACAAGACATGAATTTGCCACCAGGAGTCTAGAAGAAAGGGATAGTACTTCAAGTCCTTCTTGTTAGTACAGAGACTTTGGCGAATACATTTCTTTATTAACAACCTCTAGGGCCTTTCCAGTCGTATAATATGTCTAGAAAACTGCATCCTGAATGGATGCTGTACTCAATCATTAGTCTAATTAGAGCTGCATAAAGAGGGATGGTAACTTCTGTTGCCTGGATGAAATGCCTGTAGGTATTAGTTGCACTAAGAAGGATTTTCTGATTATTAAGTGATAGTAGAGAGAGAGAATTATCAAGCCAGGTTCCAAGATCCCTAACTACATAGTTGTTTTGGAGTGATGATTGGCTATTCTGTACCTTGAGGATAGAGTTCTTTACCAAATGTAACAGTGCAATGTTTTTTTTTCCCATTTAATTCTAACACAGTTTCCATATACCAATTGTTTGAGAGTTAGTTTTTGCTGTACTGAATATATATCAGAGGGAGATTTGTTAATTCCCAGTTTGCAGTTATTTCCAAACTTTGTTAACAAAAAGTTGTTTCCTAGTCTGAAGGTCTGAGAAGTAGATGTCTAAAATCAGGAAATCCCAGTACTAATCTCTAGAATACACCACTAGTTAACTACATGCTTTCTGAGGTGATGCCTTCCACATGTGTGGGTTCTCTCTGTCACCAGTTGGTTATCCACTGCACCATGCATTGAACTTATTTTAAGGCACTGCATTTGAAGAGTCTTTCCCCTCTTTGAGACTTTATCTGCATAATATGTGTAAACATGCAGCTTCAGTTGATCTGACTTGTTTGTTGGAAGTTATCTTGGTAGCTACTGCATCCACTTAAAGGATCTCAGAGCTTCAGGCTCTTATGTTTTAAGGAACTGTATGAATTAGTCATTCACTAGAATTGTGTTTCCCCTTATTACTAACTCACAGTAATTCGTGAAAGCAATGGAAGAATTTAAGTGGGTCCTTTAACCTCCCTATTTTCCCTAAGGCATAAAGCAGGGGAGAAAGATGCCTTCACATTTTGGACTTGTACCACCAGCTTAGAGTGTGAGTGTGAGTGTGAGTGTGAGTGCCTTCACATTTTGGACTTGTACCACCAGCTTAGAGTGTGAGTGTGAGTGTGAGTGTGAGTGTGAGTGTGAGTGTGAGTGTGAGTGGGTTCAGGAAGAGCAGTCTAGAAGGCGAGGCTTAGTGAAGTATTTGTACTGTTTTGCATCAGATGATAAACTGCTCTTATTGAATAACCACACTCTTCCGACTCTCCACCACGTAAACCACTTAAAACACAAAAATAACCGCTCGCTTTACCATAAAGGGCTGATCCTCCAAAGAATATCACATAAATATAATGTAGTCCAACCTATTACACCAAAGCAGTGGTTGAAAAAAACAGCAACACCGTCCTTCAGGAACCAAACGAACTTTACTTTAATAGAACATTACAACCAAAACACGAAAACCAAACCAGGATTGAGAGCGTCTTGACATTGAGATGAAAGCGTGCTCAATCCTGGTTTGGTTTTCGTGTTTTGGTTGTAATGTTCTATTAAAGTAAAGTTCGTTTGGTTCCTGAAGGACGGTGTTGCTGTTTTTTCAACCACTGCTTTGGTGTAATAGGTTGGACTACATTATATTTATGTGATATTCTTTGGAGGATCAGCCCTTTATGGTAAAGCGAGCGGTTATTTTTGTGTTTTAAGTGCTCTTATTGAATGCCATTCCATTATGGGCAAGGCTGCCTCAAGTACTGTCTTTGAGTACATTGCAAATATTTGTACTGCAGCCATTTGGCCACTGGCTCATACTTGCACTGATCATTACTGCTTAGATCACAATTCCTAGTGTCAGGTCTCCTTTGGTACATTTGCTTTTACAGAATTTAGCCTTGTGAATGTTCGCCTTTTTGGCTGTCCTTCTGTTGTAGCCTCCGAAAAAGTTAACTTCCCCTAATGATTTTTTTCCCAGATGTTACTACTGCAGAAGACCCCTGACAGTGTATTGGACAGTGCCAGTGGCTCTGTAAAAGTGAAGTCTGTACTCTTCCAATATAAAGTGACTGTACATGTATGTGGATAGTATCAATCTGTGCTCAGGCTCTGCTTGACAGTAAATTGCCTTTAAACATTGTGTGCTTGCTCAGTGTCCATAGCATATAAAGAAGAAAGAGTTACTGAGATTATCAAGGGCTCAGCTGTGGAGAATCAAAGGATTTAAGCTCATGGTTGAGTCCTGGTCCTGCACACATAAAGAAAGAGTGGCATTCTTACTGCAAAGAAAATTACACCTTTACTCAGTGTTGGAGGTGCATCTGCATTTGCGTTGTTTACAAACTTTGTTCAGTCACAAAAAATGAAGATAAGTGCATTGACCAGATAGTTAAAATGATGAAAGGAAAATTTTGAAACTAAATTGTTGGTAAATGCAGAAAGACCTAATAAGAAGATGATGAAATGTATTGCTGAAACTGAAATTTTGTGAACAGTGATTTTGGTTTGATTGTGAGTGAAACGCGTGAGGCTGATTGGAGAGTGAGCATTTACAGCAAAGCTCTCCAGAGAAAACCAGTTTCCAAGCTTGATTTTTTTTTAAACGTTTTTCCAATGTATTTGAGATTTACAGCCAGAAATGTGCAGCAGTTAATGTGCATGAGGCACAAGCTGATGCTGTACACAGTGTCAAAGTGCATGTAGATCCTTCACCAGTTAACATATTTTGATGTAGGTGCTAGATGAATTATTGTAGAACGTTTATAATTTACTAGACTGTAGTACACTTGTACAGATGCTGAAAGACAGTGTGCCGTAGCAGCAGAAACAACTTGAGTAAAATGCTTTCAGAAAAATGTAAAGAAATACTGACTTATTACAAGATGTTGGAATATTCTAATTAAGAGTTAATATCATCACTTACTAGCAATGCCTCAGCCTATAGTGCATGTTCAGTGATTCAGCAGTTCATACATCATTGTTGCATTAATGATCAGTTGCTTATGCATCAGAAATCCTTTCTCCTGCTTAGATGAGGTATTCTCAGATTAAGAAGAAAGCATTTGCTTTAAGTTTTAAAGGTCCATCAGTACCTCTGAGTTAGAAAATTAATTTTGGTTACGGACTGTAAACCTTCATTAGTATTTATTTGTTTTGTTTTATTTTATTTTATTTTATTTTTGTTTGTTTATCAGGAAAGTACAACTTGGCCAAAGCCCCTTTTTAGTGGACACCCAATAAAAAAGCTTCTCAGAGTACAATAAAAATTACAGAAATATAATAACTCACAAATAGGGTCACAGTATAAGACAAGTAGCAAAAAGTATACGATTGAAGTAGTAATAAAACATTTTTGATAACACATAGAAAATATGAAGTATTAGGACAACATGAAGAAATTATTGAAATACTTACAAAAGCAGATTAGACAGAAAACTGAAATTGTCTTATTTATGTTATTTACACATTTTGTGTAGTTATAGAAGGCCTAAAGCATTCATTTGATTTTAAGATGTGAAACCATTTTCATGAGATACAAGAGTCTTGTAGATTGATTCTGATGTATATGAGCTTCAGAAAGCGCAGATGGGGCTGTATAGTTATGTTGGATTGCAGTGGAAGTAGTAGGTTGAAATAAGTAGCATGGAGGAACGAGGAATGGGCAGGGAAGATATCTGAGTTTTGATTGGTAAGATTTAGAAAACAGAAGATAAATACTAGTGAAGTAAGTTTTGAGATGGAGGTGGGAGGCAAGGAGTGCAGATATACAGCCAACCAAGGGAAATTAATTTGAAAACAAAACTCAACAGTGAAAAATATTTGATGATTGTGTTTGCCTAACATGGGAGCAACAAGAATTCAGTGATAAGAGGGGGCAGAGCGTAGATGGCCAAATGAGAGCAGTGAATTTTGAGAGCTCCATCAACTAGTATAATAATATAGGAAAATTTTATTATTTTTAAGTTTAAAATGTCAGAAATCTATAGATAAACTACTAAACTGCATAAATATCAATTTTGGTGGAGATATACAACATTTTTCCTGTCAAGTAACTTGGCGATATATTGAGTCACTGAATATGAACAACTCAAGGAATTCTCATCCAGATGCTGCTTTGAAAAAAAACTGCAATTGATGCCATCTACCTTACAGGATCTATCTTTGAAGATGGATGACTTTAGAAATTACTTAGAAAACCTCAAATTAAATTCTCAAAAACAGACTGATACTCTTAAGGTACTATTACAGCAGCACCGTACAAATATAGAGATTTCTGTAAATGACATTGAAGGGAGACTCAGAGGAAGAACTCTGAAAATAATTTTTGCTTAAACAGAATACATGGCTGCTTAACAAAATAGATGACTTAGAAAACAGGGAAAGGAGAAACAACATAAGGCTCTTTGGTCTGCCTGAAAACACTGAAGGAGAAGACATTATTTAATTCTTAGCAACCTGGATTCCTGAATTTTTAGATTTGAAAGATGGGCTTTCATTTTCAATTGAAAGGGCGCATAGACCACTGAGGAAACCTGCTTCTAACTCAACAAATACTCCACGTAGATCCATAGTTATTAAATTTCTTTCATTTCTGGACAATCTGCTTGGAGAAAATCACCCCTAAAATACAATCAAAGCCTGATAAGGTTTGACAGTGATTATTCTTCCAGAATACTAGAATAAAGGAAAAAAGTCTGGCCAGTAATAAAACTGTTAAAACAAAACAGCATTAAAGCACAGCTGGCCTTTCCAGCCAAGATAAAAATATTTTTTGCCAATGAGATGAGAACCTTTAATGACTTAGCATCATAGGTGTGTACTAGGCTAATGGCCCTGGAGCCTTTAGAAGCCTAGCCCATAGGATTACCCTGGCATAATGCAACCTGACCTTTGCTCCCAATGCCTCTATCAAGTAGAGCCACTGGAGTGATCCCTAGGGTGAATTTTCTATTTCCCATCCACTCATCAAGATTTCTCTTGAAGAGGGCCAGTGAGGTGCTCCGCTTGACATGTGTAGGAAGTTTATTCCATAGCATGGGCAGTCTCTGGGTTATGAACCCGTCCCTCCAGCTTGTTCTGGTGATTGTGGTAATGAGGTTGAGGTCTGTGGAGAGTGTAGTGCAGAGGAAATGGGATTTCTTTAGATGTAGCATTTCTAACAGAGCTGGGTCAGACATGGCTTTGTAAGTCGAGCAGAGATTGCCTCTTAAGTAGGCAATATGAGACAGAGAATAGATGGAGTTTTTTGAGTCTGTCCATATAGGACAAGTGTTTAAGGCCTAGGATCCTCTTTGTGAGGTACTTTTGCAGCCTCTGTAGTGGTTGCAGGTGTATAGTGAGGTATATGTCAAATGGCGGCATTGTACTTGATTATTATATATCAAAATCTAAAGCCTGACTGATGTCTTGATTACTTAATATCAAAAAAACTAAATTTGAGATGCCCATAGCAAAATACATACTTAACAGAACATGATATAACTCCTAGTTGTCAGAATGCTTCTGCATCCCACCCTCCAATATGCATCATCGATTCTAACTAATTTAAAAGTATTGTCTTCATAAATTAGAACTTCTTCTTCTTCTTCTTCTTTCGGCTTTTCCCAGTTAGGGGTCGCCACAGCGGATCACCTGTCCGCTCATGTTTGGCAGTGGAGTTTTACAGTGTCGAGTTGCCAGCCCGGCGCCCAACCTTCCACAGAAGGCACACACACATGCACTCACACCTAGGGCCAATTTAGAGTGTCCAATCCACCAACAGCATGTCTTTGGGATGTGGGAGGAAACCGGAGCACCCGGAGGAAACCCACGCGACCACAGGGAGGACATGCAGACTCCACACAGAAGGCACCCCAGCCAAGGATCGAACCAGGGAACCTCTTGCTGTGAGGCGACAACGCTAACCGCTGCACCACCATGGCCGCCCTAGAACAAACTTGCAATAAAATAGCAAAATTTACAGAAAGTGTTTCCAATGGATTGTTAATTTCAACCATTATAAAACCTAAATTGACTACACTTCCAAAGTAATCATTCACACAGCTAAAGTACATTATACATAGACCTAAAATACCTTGCAATTCAATACCTGGGGCAACTATATAGCTCTTTTAGATCACTAGCATCCATGCAGAAACACCTTGTACACATTGTCAAATCACACAATCACTCTGGAAACTCTCCATGTTCTACTTATGTGTCTACCTCTGTAGGTCAATACCTGTGCAAGTAAGGTTAGCATCAAATACTGTGTCTTTCGTTCAAAAGCAAAAGACTTGCTTAGTAACAAGAAAGTATTACTGTACACAGCACTGAACCACATTTCCAGATCAAGCACTGACACTCATGAACAATAAGACATTTTAAAATTATTTCACCCTACCAATATGGCTACTTTTTGTATTTTTCTTAGGCACTCTTAACCTGTGTATTACTTCTAAATTATAGCATTTTCCCTTCTGTTAGCATAGGTAAACAGTGCTAATAACACATGATGTCTACACACACAAAAATTACACTTCTGACACTCCTCAAAAATCAAGAAATACAGTTTCAAAGTGAATGTAAAAATATATATACATGTAATTATTCAAGTATGTCAAGTGTATCCAGTGAATAATCATCATGCCATCTGCTTAATCACTGTATTTTTGGCATTCATTCCAGAAATGTATAATTTCAATACCAAGCTGTTCAAACACTGTTTCTAATTTACATGTTTTAGTGTTTTTGTATAAGAATTACATTTAATTGTATTAAAACCTGTATGTGGAGCTTTTCTCTGTGGGCCTTCTGTGCTTTAATTTTTGAAGGTTCATCAGTACCTCTGGGTTAGAAAATGAATTATGCTTACTCCGTTGGCTGAGTCGGCCTCGCCTGGAAAGCAAAGTTAAATAATTGAAATAAAGATAAGAGGAGGAGGCTCATGACAGATAAAACCTTTCCCGGGTTTCTTAAGTACCCTCACCTTTCCCATCCTGTCTCACATGTATTTCACTCTCCAGTTCTTTTTTACCATGCTCAGAGTCTTTGCAGAAGAAAACAGACCCAGGCTGCCTTTATGAAGAATCCTTGTGAAAAGAATATTTTTCTTACCTTCCTTCCTTATGTGTTATAAACAAGATTAATTCCACTAATTTTGCTGTCTGAAGTTCATTTTCTGTTTGTTTGGATTTAGGCTTTCTGCATCCAGCTTGCATTATCCAGTCCACTTTTTGTAAGGCAAACCCCACAGTCTAGTTTGCAGCTAAAACTCATACAACCATTGCATGACATGTAACAGCATTTGATTTATATGTAGCTTTTTTAGTATAATGAGATAAAAGTTAAGGAAGGCTCTCCAACCCTTTCTTGTTACCATCTTTCTCTTGCTCTGTACTTTTTTCAGTCTGGGCATCAGTCCACACAGCCTTCAGGCTCTTTTTCTTAGGTTTCTCCTCCTGCTATTAAAACTTTGAAGCATGTTTCTTTCAAAAAAAAAAAAAAGGTTGCTATTCTTCTAATTATGTGTAACTATTAATTATGGTGGCTCCTTCAAAAACAGATACCACTGTATGTTCTCTTTCTCAGGGGCAGTCTTGTACAAAACTGATCATAAAAGATGTTAATCAGTTTTCTTAGGATACTATCCAAACCTCACTTGTTTTGGTAGTAGAATAAAATACTCCTACAGTTTTGTCTTTGACTCATTTTGTTATCCATAAGGCTTGAAACATCTTGATCTCTGTGGCTGCTGATGACATACTCAGTAATTGATTATAATACACTAGTTGAGACCAAAATGTGACTAGTTACTAGGAAATCTAAAACTGCAACCCTTGTCCCCTCAGATTCAGAATGTTAGTGCTCTTCCAGAGGCAGTTTCTCCTATACCATCAGTACATTTGGCTGTTCAGTAGCAGTTTTGCCAGAGCCAGTGTGCTATCTAGAATAATGATGGCCTCTTGAGATTTATTCTACTAGTGGTCATATTATTACTCCACATCAGCCATGTTGGCACTTTTTTATAGTGTGCCAAGTGCAGCTGTTTTTGATGAAGGCATCCCCAGCATCAGTAGCCCCTGAATCCAGCCCTCTGGTGCCAGGCATATGTTTAGGTTCCTAACACTGGGTCTTTGGATACCATATTTAGTTTCCTCAACATCAGTGATACCATCTTCTGACCTTGGTCAGACAGTGTTTTTTTTTTTTTTTTTTTTTTTTTTTTTAAATGTGCCTCCTTACAGAACCTGTAGGCTAACTGGGGACCTATCCCCATAAAATACACCACTATAGTAGACTAAGCATCCCACCTCACTGTCCCATTTAAGGGCCTTCTCGAAATTCTGCATTGCTGTTCCTGCTAAGAGGAGTCTAGAGTCATCTGAGACAGTCTCCCAAAAAGGACAGGAATTATTTTGCAAAACCAAACATTTGGAGCAAATACTGGATCTTCTGGAGATATCTGAGACAGCGCCACAAGAAAAAAGACCAGGAAATGTTTTCTAAACCAAATATTTGGAGACAACACTGGATACTTCCATGGAGGAGTTAGGTGTTGTTGAACAGTGAGCTTAACTTCTTTCTTCCCAGTAAACCCTAAATTTGTGCATTTTCTCAAGATGGGCAGTGCTGTCCATCTGATCCCATCTCTCTTCTCCTCACTGGAGACTCCAGTATACCTGAAGTTTTAACTCCTGTTTTCTTGCATATTACTTCTTTTAGGGATATTTCATGGGTAGAATGGGTGCACACAGACATAGTAGTGTCTGTCCCTATGAATGCAGACCAGTATGATTGCATGATAAAAAGACAGCAGATTTACAACATAATGTTCACAAAGGTACACTGAAAAAACATTCTTTAAAAACTGAGGTGCCTGCAAACAACAGTTTGTTTTTAGTGGATTAAAGGAGAAAGTTAATCTGCTCCAAGAGATGATAATTGTAAGAAATAGAAGTCTTTGACACAAGCTGACAGAATAAACACAGTTTTAATTCTGTAGGCAGTTTAACATACATAGCTGTTAAGAGTAGTAAATGTCGTTATGGTACTGTACAAAGCACATAAAAGTATAAAACCAAAGCAATACATACTCTAGTTAAGGAACAACCTACTGATGATCTAATTCTGCTAGCCTTTGCAATGTTCTTAAAAAAAAAAAAAAAAAAAAAAAGAAATACACACACACACAGTGAGGAACACCTAATGGTCAAGTACAGTCAGGATAGCTTGTCCCTACATATCCCAGTTAAAGGACAAGAGGACAGGTAATATTTGAAAATGTGTTTGTTTGCCTCTTTGTATTTGTTAACCGGAGTAAAGCACTGATCCACATGGACCTTTTTCCCTCGGCCTACAAGCGCTGTCTGGTTAAGTGACCTGCTCAGTGTCACACAGTAGGCAAATCTCAACTATAAATGCATTAGATCTGGCATGGGGATTGCACACATGGTCCCTAAAAGTGTTGGGATTTGGATGGTCAGGGACAAGACCAAATATGCCGACATTAAAGTGATATCTATGTTGATCTGTAACTTTCAAGCCTGTAACCAGGTGTAGCTCACAGATGTACCAGAAGTAACCACAGGCAGCACCACAATTATATGGTACATAACCAAGCAAGGGAGAACTCGCTTTTATCAGCTGTGCAACCTAGCAGGATTGCATGGAAACTGGTTGTCCAAAGCAGCCTCATTCAACAAACCTTTCACATCCCTCAGTGAAGGATGCATTCACAGACCTCTTAAGCAGATCCTCCCTGTGAGTAGAAAATGGACCCACAAGTGATCCACAGGTTCACCATCCTCTGGGGAGCCATGAAGGTGAACCTTTTTGCATCCATTCAGCATCATCAAATGCAGTACTTTTACTTAAGGCTGCCTATGCATGATGGAATACATAAATGCCTTCCTTCAGCTTTCGGGTGTTGGTCTGATGCATGCCTTTCACCCTTGTCCCCCTCCTTTTAAAAGTTGTGGAGGAAGCAAGAGAGGACAGAGCAGGCTTGATACTAAGGGAAGCCTACAAATGCTCCTGTTTTCTGGACAAAGGCTAGATCTCTTCCTAAACTCTCTGCACACAGTCATTTTTTATTTTTATTTATTTTACATTTGTTAACCGGGAAAGTCCAACTGGATGCATATCCATTTTCAGTGGAGGCCTGGGGAGAAAACCTCCAGAAATACAAGAATAATTTAACAAATACAGTTAAAAATATAATACCAACAATTTTAAATATTGATTTTGCTTCCCGATCAACCCCGTATCACATAAACAATATCTATTTCCAGATGTTTTCTTTCGTCTAGACTACTCCCTTAAATATTTAGGAGTTTTCTATGATCATACCTCTTCGTCTATTCTGTAGACTAATTTATCAAAAACATGGCTTTCCATCTCCCAAGACATTTCGAGATGGCAACAGTTAAAACTCCCCATGCTTACTAAAACCTCTATCATTAAAATGAATATTCTTCCTAAGCTTTTCTATCAGCTCAATGCATCTCTTTCTTATACTTCGAAGTCTTTCTTAAACAAGATACACAAAGCATTTGCAAAGTTTATTTGGCACCCTAAATCGGTTAGAATTTCATATCAAAGACTTACCCTGCCAAAAAATATGGGGGGTCTGGCTATGCCCGATCTACTTCTATACTACAAAATTATCCAAGCGAACAGGATATTCACAATCGCAAACTACCAACCGAACTCCCATACTTGGACTCCCCCTTGGGTCAAATTATTATACAAACGTGCCCTAGATAATGACATTAACCCAAAAGCTCTACCCTTTCTAAGTAAATTAAACCTTAAAAAGCACTTTTCCTTAAAAGGGTTAATTAAAACATTTCAGGAATTATTCCAATCCACTAAACTAGGAAATGCCCTCCTCCTTTTTCAGCCATTCCATCTTAACCCAAATATAAACCTGAACAGTAAAATGATTAAACTAAGTAACCTTCCATTAGTTAAAGATTTTACCCTATGGGATATACATAAATATAATCGTTTATCCCTAACAGAACTCCGTACGGCGTTAGATCTACCTAAAAAATATATCATCACCCTGAGGCAATTAAGAGAGCTTACCGTATCGGTACTCCTCAGCTTTCCCAGTACTGATATGGAACAAAACCAGGTGGCCACCCTACTTAAAAACTTAACTAACAAGAAAAATATGGTATCTGTTGCCTACAAGACCTTCTCCGCAGTTCTAAACCAAGGAAAAATCATATTTGCAGATTACTGGGATCAACAGGGTCTAAGCCTCTCGATAGAACAGAAGCTTCAGGCTATAAATTATACACGTAGGTATTCGCCCTATAAAAAACTTTGTTATACACAATTTATGCTTACCAATAATCTATATCTAACTCCAGTCCATTTGAACAAATTTGATCCGAATGTCTCCACTGCATGTTCCTGTTGTTCGTATCCACATGCAGACATCATGCATATTCTGTGGTCTTGTAGATACTCTCATAGTATCTGGTGCTCACTCAAGGTTCGTTTAGAGAAAATGGGGTATCATAAATCTACACTGTCCTGGGAAATGGCGCTATTACATATCACGAGTATTTGTATACCTAAATTTAAGCTCCGTGCCCTAATTATTCTCTGCCTCCTGATCAAATTTTACATTACCAAACACTGGATGGATCGCTCCAAAATATCCTGGAGGGACTTTAAGGCTCTGGCCATCAAGTACATCACTTCTCAAAAACTGCTAATAATTAATTCCCGTAAGCGGGCTACATACCAGAGATTATGGGACTTTATCTTTCTACTCTTGTCTACTGATTAACAATTATATCCTTATAGGTACTTCAACTTACCTTTTCTATTCTTGACCTCTCTACCTACTCACGTGTTCCTTAGCATTTATCCTTTATATTGGTCTTGGAATTGGAATTGTCTGATATTTAACTCCCTTCCTTTCTGCAGGATTATATGGGTGGATTAAGGTGCATTGTAGCATGTTATATGTTTATTCAACATTACCTTCCAATATGCAAATGGTGTCTCTCTGTTTTTTCTGGCACATATGTATATATGTACATAGGTTATATTTTGATTTACTTATACCTACCTGTGTAAGATTAATCCATTTAATATTGTGATAATGTTTATTTTTCTCTTTTGTATCTGTAAATCAATAAAACTGTGTTTAAAAAAAAATATATAATACCAACAATTCAGGTAACAATTATTACAAAGAAAGATTGCAGGAGATAAGCTGAGAGAAAATTAGGGAGTAAGTAAGTTTTGGTAGTAAGGTGTAGGGAGCAATATAATTGAGTAGAAATGCCAGATGAAATGAGGTAGAGAAAAAATATAAAGCAATGAGCATAATAGAGAGGTAGCCTGAGGAAGGAGATTAACCTGGGCTAGAGCAGGAATATATCCAATGGTTGGCGAAATAATTTTTTGCTGCAATCTTAAATTTTGTTAGAGAGAGTTCGGGGGTTAAGTCAGGAGGACATAAGTTCCAAATTTTTGCTATGTAATTGGAGAATACTGAGTCACCGGCGTGATTGCAGGATTTAAAGGTTTTTAACATTAATTTATCAATAGATCTCAGTGGTCTGGTACTGATGTAAGGAGTAATTAAGGGTTGTATACCCGGAACTCTGTTTGGTTGGTTAAGTATTCTGTGGGCCATTGTAAGCTGATTGTAGAGTCGTAAGTTGGGGAACTCGAGCCATTTTAGCAGTTTTAGATTTTGACAGTGATGTGTGCAATAGGTAGCCCCTGTAGCGAATCTAGCAATATGGTTGTAGCAGACAATTTATTTTGTTCGGTTTTAGAGAGGTTAGTGAGAATGGGGGAGGTACACAGGAGAGTGGAAAGTAGATGGGTGCGTGGTGTGTTGGTTCTGGCCAAAGGGATTAAGAAGGCTTTGTTTCTGTATAGTGAGCCCAGTTTTTTATTGTTTTTTTTTTTAATTATTTGGTTAACATGAAGGCCAAATTTCCAGTTATTGTCAATTAGTACCCCAAGTAGTTTGGTGTGGCTATCAGGGGATATTATGGTACCATTGTTAGATGTGATTCTGAAGGTGACCTGAGGGGAGCGATGGGTTGGGGAGAACAGCAATAACTTGGTTTTGTTAGCATTTAGTAGTAGATGTCTGCTGGAGAATCAGCTTTCAACTAAGTTTAATGTTTTCTGGGTCTGGAACTGGAGTTCTGGGAGGGAGTTGGCTGAGCAGAGCAAAGCAGAGTTATCTGCGTATTGTATACAGGTAGCTTCGGGGGTGGCTGACTGTAGATCCTTAACAAAGATTGAGAATAGTAAAGGACCTAATATGGAGCCTTGTGGAACTCCAAATGAAACAGGTAGAAGGGTGGAGAGTCTACCCAGATCACTGCCTGATTTCTACCTTGAAGGTAATGTTGAAACCAGTTGATAGTATGATTATGTAAGGAAAGTTTATGAAGAGAGAGTATTAGCTTGTTATGACTGACCATATCAAAAGATTTAGAAAGGTCTAAAAAGAGAGCTGATGAGATTTTACCTTTGTTCTTGTTCTGGTTGATGGTTTCTGTGAATGATAGCAATGCTGTTGTGGTGCTATGATAGAGTCTAAAGCCATGTTGTGAGTTTGTGAGAAGTTTGTTCTGCATTTGGTAGTGCATAAGCTGGCTCTGAATACACTTTTCCATGATTTTGGCTAATGGTGAGAGGATGGCTATGGGCCTATAGCTGGATAACTCTAAAGAGTTTCCACCTTTATGCAGAGGTATGACTTGATACTTTCCAGATGCTGGGAATGGTGGCTTCAGTGGTTGAGCTGTTTATTAGGATCGAGATAGGGATAGCAATGACATCAGCTGCCAATTGTAAGTATTCAGCTGGCAGCTGATCAGCAGCAAGGGTAGTTGGTTTAATTTTAGTCAAGAGTTTTCAAATGTAACTAGTGGGGACAGGTTGTAAGCTAAAGGTTTTCTCGTCATTTGTGACATTTTAGCAATGCATCTATGTATTTAACAGGTCTAGAACTGCTCATATGATTGTTCAGTCTCTATAAATACAAATAGAAAGTTATAGTTAACCTCTAAATTGCACTGATACCTACTAAATGTTTAATACAAGCAAAGCCAGCCAATCATCACCTTTCCTTCCCTAAAAGAGTCATTCTGTCCCTCTTGTCAGATTCTTTTACAAAGGTCAGGCTGTTCTTTTCAACTTAATTGAGAAACTGCCAAACAGTTTCCATTCTCCATGAAAATATCAGGATGGCCTTGTACTATAACTATTATGATACTGTGTACTTTACAACAAAACTATTAGTAACTGTGTACATTGAAACATGTTATAAAAAAGTATGTAAAAATATATTAGTCATAAACATGTCATGAGCAAGCATGTGAAACTGTATTACTACTAAGAAGTGTTAGCAGTATACATTACACAAAGTATTCAATTTTTGCAACTCTATAAAAGCAATCTTTCTATTTTGTATAACCTTTATTACTATGAAGTTTAAGCCAATCATTTCAAAATTGTCTGTATAATAGTAATTTAAAAGTTATCCATTTTACAAATTGTGCAATTGCACTCGTGTTGTGGCTGACAAGGCTCCATGGACCAGTTTGCTTGCCTGGTCAAATGGAAAAATAAATACTGAAAACTCCCTACTGAGTGAAACAAACTTGGCTGTTAATCATCCTTCATCTGAAGGAGAATCATTGATACTGCTTACTCCTTGCAACCTGCTGACCCAAGATAAGGGCGCATTGATAACCTGAACCTTTAAATTCTCAAGTTCACTGCTTGTAAGTTAGGATTCTAATATCTACTAGGATAGGTTCCCATTTGAAGTGGTAACAATTCTGCAAAGGCCCACAGATCTGTTACTGGGAAATCTTATATGGGTAAGTGGAACAAGTTATTTTCATAGCGCAGGAATTCCAAGAGCAAACCAAAAGGAGGAGCATGAGTACAAGAGATCCTTAGGAACCTGACTTCATTGTACAATAAGGGACAAGCATATGTCTCTGTTAAATTCACCTGTCTTCTATTTCGGCTTGCCTTCCAGTGATGGTTAATATACCATTTACTGCTCTGCAAACAGTTAAAACATCCCTAAAAGGGAGTTCAGCAAGTGAGACTGTAAGAAAGTAGCAAATCCACTATGGAACCTTAATTTTGTAAAGGGGTTCTTTAAGTGAAGCTCTCTAGGAAAGCACTAACTCCACTATGTAACCTTAACTTTGTTACTAAAAGCTAACCTTCCCCATCCGGTAACAGCCAGTTCCTTCACCATCAACCCTTGTTCTGGAAAATTAAAGTTCTGGTTCCTGTTGCATCTAACTGCAGCATGCTTTTAAACACCTTTATTTATGTATCTCTTTAGACATAGGCACACATACATTACTAAAAAAGAACACAAACCATATTAACATTGTTTTCCATTTACATGCATTATATATTACTCTTTCTTTATGACAACTTTTTTCAGTCCAGCATTGCAAAAATTGCTCAGTTCTTGCTTTCTCTTAAATCTCACTCCTCCTCCTGTACATTATTACACATGTATTGTTCCTTTACATTCCATTTATTTCTATACAGTTTGCTCATTATTTCCTTTTCTAAAGATTCCTCTTCCAGTTTTTTTTTTTATCTCTTTTACAATATTCAGTACATCCAATACAATTGAATTAAATTTACATTTCCAAGTAGTTGCCTTTTTGACAGCCAGCAAAATTAAATTGAATAAGGCCTTACTATGTCTAGGCATATCCGGCGCTGTGCCTTGCTCAAAATAATCATTTCCTTATTTATAAAATATTTGCTTCCCCAATATTTCTGACTGTATTCTATAGGGAATTTTTTTATATCTGCCAACTCATTACACTCCCCCAAAATATGTTCCTAGTTACTCTTTTCTTGCTTCTCACATCTCCAACATTTTCTTTCTACCCGAGGAAAATTTCTTTGAGGTCTGCTTGGAGTATAAAAATAAGTATGCAAGCATTTAAAGCAAAAATCTTAAACTTTCTGGACTTTGTTGCATACTTAGGAGCCATGTTTATGCCCTTCCATTGTTCTCTTGCAAATTGCTTTTCTAGTATCTCTTCCGAGTCTTTTCTAACCGCTTCTGATTGATTCTTATAGTTATCATGCATTATTTTATATTACTCTACTAATTATCCCCTTTTTAACAGTAGATGTTAAGTTGTCAATCTCACCTTCATTCTTACTGGATGGTTCGGAGCCGATCCTCGGCTCCGACTCGGCACTTGCTAAGCTCGAGAGCTAATTTTACCAGCTCGAGGCAACCCTATATCCCATGATGCAAGGCGGAGATTACTCAGATCTCGTCTGCCGCTTCGCTAACGAGGCGCCTTCTTTTACCAGCTCTTGGTAAGTGAACTTTTCAGAGACTTTTCGTCTACCCCCCTTTAATTTTATATATATATATATTATATTTTTGTTAATTATCGACTCACCTTAGCCCTATTCCAGTCAGTGTTCCCTTCTTTTTGACTAAATATCCCTTGTCCCTAGTCAGGCCTTAGGCCTTCCCCTCCCTAAATTTTTCCTGTCAGGGATTGTTTGTGTGTGACTGTGTTTTTTCCCTGGTTAATGTAATTTAATTTAATTAATTTAATTTAATTTGTTGGATTGAGTGTTTTTTGTGTGTGATTGTGTTACTGTTGTTCATCGACACAGTTATGTCGAAGGACACTAAGGTCTCAGGCTTCAAGAAGTGTGACTCGTGCTGTCAGAAGATGTCTCTGACAGACAGTCACACTTCTTGTGTTTATTGCCTGGGACCTTTGCACCTGCAGGACTCTTGTGCTATCTGTCATGCTTTCAGCCCAAGAGTCCTGCAGGAATGAAAAAATAAACTCATTTTAAGGGGCTTATTAAAGCCCGAGAGCTCCCCGACTAAGTCGGTGCCGGGGAAGCCCTCGAAACCTGTTAAGCCTTTGGCTCAAGCTTCCAAGCCATCGGCTTCAGGTCCTTCCTCACCAGGCTCGAGATCGGCTCCGGCCGGAGCCGATCTTTCCATGCCAGTCTCAGTATCGGCTCCATCCGGCGCCGATACTACCAGATCCAGACACTCAGTGTCGGCTCCAGCTGGAGCCGACGTATCTTCGGCTCCGATGGCTCCATTGATCTCAAAAAAGAGATCTCGATCCCCTTCAGTGGAATCCATACATTCGGCTCCGAGATCACCTTTGCTCGCGGAGCCATCGGAGCCGATCTTCTCGGTCATCCAGGCTATCTGATCACGACCTTGAGAGAGTGGTGAGTAGACTATTAAAGTCTCAGGCATTGGCCCAAATACTCCATAGCCCATCTCAACAGATGGTAGCTATATCACATCCACCGAGCATTCCTCCTCTGACTCTCTTACAGAGTTCGGAGCCGGAGCTCCTCGGAACTGGTACCGTTGTGACTTCGGAGACGATACCACCCCTTTCGGCTCCGTCGTCCTCAGCTCCGATTTCCTCCTTGAGACCTTCATTGGAGGGATCCGGGCGTCTAGTCTCTCTCGTCGGCTCCGAGGGGGCGAGTGGCATCGGACCCTTGTCCGACCCCGTTCTCCCTCTCGGAGCTTCGGCGTTGGTGAGCTCGGCCCCAACATCTGCCTCGGAGCCTTCCCTCTCGGTGAGGCCTGGGGTTCCTATCTCTTCGGAGAAGGAACTTTCTGGTCCCTCTGACGGGGGAGCCTTCGAGGTGATGAGGAGTGTACTAGCCCCTGGGCTTAGTCAACGGACAGTTCCATCAGCTCCTCCCACTACAGTGCCTGCTGACGTCTCTTCCCACTCTCTTGCTCCCGGACCCAGAGATCCAACGCCTCAGGTTTCCCCATTGGGAATATCTTCCTCTTCCGAGGCTTCTCCTGATCTGTCAGGAGAACCCCCGTGTAAGAGGGCATGTAAGAGGAAACATTTAGACTCCCCTGAGTCTACTACATCAGATACTGCCTTGGATGAGTCGGAGGGATCCCCAAGGTCCTCCTCTGAGGATGTTTCATTTTCAGACATCCTTGAAATCCTGAAACAGAGGGGGATCTGGCCCTCCCTTAATCCCTCCGAGGACGAGTCAGTATACCTGGAGGCGTTCGGATCTCGACCCTCCACCTCCTGGGTGTCTCCGCCTTTCGACCCTCTCATGGAGGTAGTGGCTCGGAAGGCGTGGATGGCTCCAGATTCGGTGGAACCTATCCCTAGGAGACCTTCAAAATTTATTACTGCCCCACAAGATAGACAATATTTGACAAAGGGTGTCCCAGTTGATGCCATGGTGGTGGCTGCTGCCACCAAGAAGGAATTAGCTGATCCTTCAGTACCTGTCCATCCTCCTAATAAAGATTCTAGGACTATGGACAGGTACGGTAAGCGGATTTTTTCTTCAGCGACTTTTGCTATGAGATCGCTGAACTACTTATGCCACTTCACCCGCCTTCAAAGAGACGTTCTTAAAGAGTTGGGAGAAGTTTTACAGGATCCGTCAGCTGCTGGGTCTCAGGATAAGATTAGCTCACAGCTAGGAATCCTTAACTCCATTGCTAACTCCTCCATGCGGCTCATTTCTTATGCAGCCGATGGAGCGAGTAGGGCCGCAGGCACAGGGGTGGCTTTAAGGCGTCAGTCCTGGATGCGGTTTTTGTAATTTTGCAGACCCCTTCAAGGCATCTTTCACAAACTCCCCCTTTGATGGCTCGACCTTGTTCGGTCCTCAAGTGAAAGACACTTTGACTAGATGCGAACACGATGGCAAGACTCTTTCTGCCGTAGGAGTCCGTTTCTCCACCCCTTCTAGACCTTACCCCAAAGGACAGAAGGGAGGGAAAATGTGGTTCCGCAAATCTCAAGGAGTCACGCCTGACGCACGAAGTCAGTTTACCCCCAGAGGCAGAGGGGGTAACAATAATAGACGCCGCCCTAGGGGCAGAGGTGGTCCGCAGAATCAGGGTAGCAGAGAGCCTCTTTCTGACAAACCCTTCCAGCATCCCTGAGATGTTGCCCGATTGTCCGCCTTCGGAGGCAGTCGGGGGAAAACTATTGCTGTACCCAATAGCCTGGCTTTCCCTTTCTCAAGACAAATGGGTACAGTCAATTATATCCGAGGGTTACAAAATTCCCTTTATTCAAACCCCAATTCAACAAAAGGGAACCCTTCCAGACGTTCCACCAGGTCTAAGGGAATTAGCAGTACTAGAAATATCAAAACTGCTAGTAAAAAGAGCCATCCAGTCAGTCCCAGCGGACCAAATAGGATCCGGAATCTACTCAAGGTTCTTTTTAGTTCCAAAAAAGACAGGAGACTGGAGACCAATATTAGATCTCAGCAAACTCAACAAGTTTGTAAAGAAATCAAGATTCCGGATGGTCACGCTTCAGTCCATTCTGCCCTTTCTGGGCAAGGACAATTGGATGTGCTCGATAGATCTTCAGGATGCGTACTACCACATAAAAATTCACAGACGCTCCAGAAGATTTCTCCGCTTCCGGCTGGGGACCAGTCACTTCCAATTCAGAGCCCTGCCCTTTGGACTCACTAAAGCCCCCAGAGTGTTCACCAAATGCATGGCAGTGGTTACGGCTCACCTGAGACGTCAAGGATTCCAGGTCCATATCTAGACGACTGGCTCCTCACTGCCACCACCAGGCATCAGCTTCTCCAAGCCAGAAATTACACCATTCACACTTGCAGAGGGCTAGGAATTTCTATAAATTTTGAAAAATCTGCCTTGTCGCCTTGTCAATATATTACTTTTATAGGCGCAAGATTGGACACTGTACAACTTTCAGCAAGGTTGACAGACCAAAGGATCTTGGACATTCAAAGACACGTCCAAGTGATTCTATTCAGCAAAAAAATTCAGGCCAGATTTGCTCTGAAAGTACTGGGTCTTATGGCGGCTGCCATAACACTTCTTCCCCTCGCCCGCTTTTACATGTGGCTTCTACAATGGATGCTATTCACCCAATGGTCCTTTCAACAACTTCCCATGCGTCACGAGATCATAGTAACTCCAACTTGCAAAAGTCATCTGACTTGGTGGATATCGTCCCCTCAAATCCATCAAGGCAGGCCATTTGTTCCTCTTGCCCCGGTTGCCACGGTTACATCGGACGCCTCCCTGATCGGGTGGGGGGGGCATTATCAGGGCAGAATGGTCCATGGCACTTGGCAACGTTTCGAGTACCATCTGCACATAAATGTTCTGGAGATGAGAGCAGTGCTTTTAATGTTGCAAGCCCTCAACAACTCCCTTCCCCCGGGAACTATTGCAGTCCAAACGGACAATATGTCCGTAGTGTGGTATATAAACAAACAGGGCGGAACCAAGTCCTATCCACTGTGTCGAGAGGCTCTCAGACTTTGGCAATGGGCAATCTCCTCTCACCGGTTTGTGATAGCAACGCACATCCCCGGGAAATCCAACATCATAGCGGACAGATTGAGCAGAGCTATTCTCATGCCTCACGAGTGGTCTCTCAAACAGTCAGTGATGGAAGAGATTTTTCAGAAGTGGGGTCTTCCTTGCTGCGACCTTTTCGCTACACCTCAAAACAGCAAATGCCCAGACTTCTTCTCTCTCTTCCCCCTTCCAGGCCATCCCCCCAGAGACGCTCTAACCCAAGATTGGCCCCGGGGACTTCTTTATGCCTTTCCACCTTTTCCGCTGATACCTCAGCTAATTCAGAAAGCAACCGCTTTGAGAGCCAAGTTGATTCTCATTGCCCCTTATTGGCCTCGACAGATATGGTTTCTGTTCCTACATCATTACCTCTTGGTACAACCATGGCATCTGGACCCGGTTCCAGATCTTCTGACCCACCAGTCGGGTCAACTGCACCAATCCATACCCTCTCTCAACCTCACTGCTTGGTTGCTCCACTTCCATCCTTAGCCAGGCTTCCTATGATTTCTAATCCTGTATGGGATATCATAGTAGCTTCCCTAAAATCTTCTACCAGAAAGATTTACACTAGTAAATGGCGACGTTTCTCTTTCTGGGCAAAAGCTAGGAACATAGACCCCTATACTGCTCCAATTCATTCGGTATTGGACTTCCTAGCTGACATTTTTCATTCAGGATCCTCTTCTTCCACAGTGAAAGTTCAACTGGCAGCCATTTCAAATTTTCATATAGGCTTTTTGGACCACAACATTATGTCACATAAACTTTGCAAGGCATTCCTTTGAGGTATCTTTTTATTGAAACCTCCGATTAGAGACCCCCCACCACAGTTGGATCTAAATTTAATTTTAACATCCTTGATTCTTCCCCCGTTCAAACCTGCAGCTGCCTGTTCTTTGAAATTGCTTTCTTGGAAGACACTTTTTCTAGTTGCCATTACATCTGCCAGAAGAGTGTCTGAGCTTCATGCTCTCTGTGTTCGCCCTCCCTATCTAATATTCCACAAAGACAGGGTATCCGTAAGAACTAATCCATCTTTCTTACCAAAGGTGGCATCACAAACTAACCTAAATCAATCCATTGATCTTCCAGTATTTTTTCCGAACTATTCTGATAGAGCTGAACAAAAGTTACATTATCTCGATGTTCACCGCCAGCTCAGATATTATCTGGATAAGACAAAAATTTGTAGGAAATCTGATCAACTATTTCTATCCTATGCAGAGAACAGGAAAGGCCTTCCAGTTTCTAAGGTAACTTTATCTAGGTGGCTGTCTTCTGTGATCACTTACATTTATCAGCTCAGAGGCAAAGAGTTGGTTTCTAACCCAAAAGCCCATTCTACCAGAGCTCTAGCTACATCTACAGCTTTTCAAGCTAGACTTCCAATAGACACTATTTGTGCAGCAGCCTCATGGGCCTCTCCTCATACCTTTGTTTCACATTACAAATTAGATATGGTCTCCAGAGACAGAGCAAATTTTGGTTCCACCGTTCTCAAGAGTCTGTTCCATTGAGCCACCCAGGATAGAGGTGCTAGGGACGCGGTCCCATCCAGCAAGAATGAAGGCGAGATTGACAACTTAACATTTAGAAGTTATGTACCTACCATAACGTTCCATGTTAGTTGTCTTCTCTCGCCTTCTTTCTTGCGTCCCGCCCTCCATCCCCCTAGCCTGGTCAGACCAGGAAGATTATACATCTTCTATTAAGAGGTTATTACCTTTTTCTAGCTGTTCAACTCCTAGTGTCACTAGATTATGTTGATCCTTTCTAGTGGGTTATGATGTTATTTAGTATCCTTATTTTCTTCCTCCTCTTAAGTTGGAAGAAAATACTGCTATTTCTTTAGCTACCAAACGAGATCTGAGTAATCTCCGCCTTGCATCATGGGATATAGGGTTGCCTCGAGCTGGTAAAATTAGCTCTCGAGCTTAGCAAGTGCCGAGTCGGAGCCGAGGATCGGCTCCGAACCATCCAGCAAGAAAGAAGGCGAGAGAAGACAACTAACATGGAATGTTATGGTAGGTACATAACTTCTAATTTCTGTTCTAGATTTGACTAAAAACTCTACCTGAACAGGTCTTTCATTTAGGACTTCTTCCTAGCCTCATCCTACTCTGTTACCCTTTTCTCTCTCTAGTTGTTTCCTCCCAATACCATGGTTCCTTTGTCAGTTGTTTTCCAGTAAATTCCAACATCCTCTTGACTATTTTCTGTATCACTACTTGCAGTCGTGCATATTGGCAACATCTCCTTTCTCCATTCATGTGTAGGCTTAGTTATCAGAATACTTTGCTGCAAATTTATAATTGTAATATTCTGTATTGTGGTTATTATTCATCTTAAGAATCTGCATCTAAAATCCCACTCCGTACTTATTTTTTTTTTTACATTTTTATTGAATTATCACATGTGGCATAGGCACACGTACATTTATATAAAAACAAAGTGTATTAACAAGTTAAAATTAACAAACATTATGCTTCACATATATTACTTTATATCATATAACTTGAGCAACATTACATAAATTATTCATCTTCTGACCCTTTTTCAAACAAGAAACATCTGTATTAAACCATCACTTATGACATAAGCTGCTTCATCATCCTTTCCACTTTGAATTATAACCTGCTCTAAAGTGTTCCTTCAAATCAGGTAATCCTAAACTACCTTGGTCTATTGATATGATCAGTTTATCACACATACATCTTTCCCTATTTCCCTCCCAGATAAATTCCTTCATCTCTTTATTAATAATTAGTATAATATTTCCTCTGATTGATAAAAATATGCCTGACCTGTATATAAAACTAAAGGGACTAAAAACATTTTCACTTTATGTATCTTACTTTGCATATCCATAAACAAGAGCTTCCAGTTTCTCAGTTTTTGTATTATCTTTTGTTTAGTCTCTTCCCATATATCTTTAGTTGCCACAACAGAAGACGTTTTAATCCGTACTGCTAAATACTTAATTTTATCAAGTCCCCATAAGTATGTGTATTGCTGAACCATAATTTACAGCTGTAACCTTTGTTTTGTCTTCATCAATTGGATATCCTTAGAAGACTGGAAGCTATATCAGAATATTCCACAACACTGAGATACCTTTTCTTGATTTATTGAGTACAAAATATCATCATCTGCAAATAAAACCAACTTTTCTTGATTACAATACCAGTTATATCCTGGAATTTAAAAAACAGTTATTTTCTTTACCATTGGCTCTAAATGTAAAGCAAATAAAGGGAAAAGAGGGTGGTAACCCTGCTTGGTTCCTTTATACAAACACAACTTATTGGAGAGGAACCCTTCCACTTTAATTCTTGCCTCCGACCCATCATATATCCTCCTAATTAAACTTATTATTGTATCAGGGAATACAAAATGATTCCATTGACTTTTCATAAAACCCCAGTTTCTTCTGTTGAATGCTTTCTCTGCATCAAGACCCACCAATAGCAGCAGTATTTTCTTCCATTATGCTTCCCTTTGTATCATAAGTGTTTTGTTAATGTCAAATATTTGTCCCCTCTCCAAAAAAATACATTGATCCATGTCTATCAATTTTGGCAACATTTATTCCCATAGCCAATAATCCTATGACCAAGGTATAGAATCCAACATTGAATGTGTAGAAACACACAGTACAAGTTGGCACAAAGGCACAGTAAAAAACACTCAAGATAAAAAGGGGTCAAGCGCTTTCGTCATAAGACTTCATCACAACAATAAGAAATGTAATTCACCACTTCTATACTTACACTAATCCCCATTAATTGCAGTAGTTTGAATCTTAAACCCCATTCACTAATAACTTGGTCACTGATAGTGTTTACAAATTCCACTGGGTATCCCCTAGCTCCAAACATATTAACCAAATGTTCAATTTCAGATTTTGCCAGGCCGAGATTGGAACACATTCTAACGGCTCGGACCATCTGACCCTTTACAATGTTTCTTTTCACAACCATTACTTGGTGTTACTGAGGTTAACGTTGACCAAGTCCAAGGGTGCGGTAGGGACTTTTCACACTCCATGGTGTTAACGCATGGGGAAACTTTGTTTGGAGTTAAAAATATTATTAAAAATAATTGAGCCATATTTAAAGGGGACCAGGAACTTTTGACTGTTATAGGTAGGGAACCTATTTTTACATACAGGATTAATAGAAACCTAAAAAGTTTATTGGAAAACCATGTTTCAGTCAAAAAAGGAAACACAAAAGGGACAACAAAATGTGGGGCTTGTGATTACTGTAAATATATAGTAGGTACCCATACAGTCCACTTGGGACCCCACAACATTGAAGTCAAATTTGGGGCAGGTACATGTTTAACATCTGGTTTGGTGTGCCTTGCTATATGTCAAGTTTGTGGTTATTTCTATGTAGGGAAGACCAAAAGGAAGTTGAACAGGAGAATTTATGAGCATTTATACAGTATCACAAAGAAAGATGAAAATAATGCATTATTCAAACATGTTAAAATGAATCCTGACCACTCCTTTCTTTTTGGTATCTTAGAGTTAGTCAACAAAGATATCGAGAGGGGGTGACTGGACTAACAAACTGCTTAGAGCTGAAACGCGATGGCAGTTTAGATTGAATGCCACTGTAGCCCCAGGAATCGATGATCACATTAGTATAAGACCTGAATTAAAGTATAGGGCATCCAGACTTTAATTTTTTCTGGTTTTGGTTTTTAACAATTCTTTTAATTAATTTTTTAAACATTTTGTTTGTATGCATTACAACTTATTGTGATAAATGTTTTGTTTATTAACTGGATTTGCTAGTATTAGACACTTTGGAGTGCTAGTATGTTAGTTATAGGTTTTATGTAAAACAGGTATTCTCACTTTAAGAACTTGTTTACTGCAATTAATGGGGATTAGTGTAAGTATATAAGTGTTGAATTACATTTCTTATTGTTCTGATGAAGTCTTATGATGAAAGCGCTTGACCACTTTTTATCTTGAGTGTTTTTTTACTGTGCCTTTGTGCCAACTTTGTGACAACTTGTACTGTGTGTTTCTACAAATTAAACATTGGATTCTATAACTTGTTCGTAGGATTATTGGCTACAAGAGTGGTACATTTTATTTTATTAGTGGCGTTTTACCACTCCAACACCATTCTTTGTTTTTTGAGTTTCTGTTTGGGTGTGTTGTAGCCTCCTAGACCTGTGTACCTTTATTATGGAAGGGAATGGGTTGTCTCCGGTATTCAAAGATGAATTAGACTCTCTACCTTTTCCCCGTGGGCAGCAGGGGGATGATACTGGTGACAGTATGCTGCAACTGATTTTAAACTTAACAAATAAAGTATTGGAACTTCAAGAAGCTGTTCTTAAGCTCCAAAACCCCTCACTTCCGTGTTCTGAAGGAGCGAATGCGTGCTTTCAAAGAGGTATGAGGGTGGTTCCACTTCCGATTATCCGCAAAGCGAACTAAGGCTCTCGGAGCTCTGAAAATTTGATAGAAACATCGGCGAATGTTAATTTGGCTACAACCAGGGTAGCGAGCCAAGGACCTACCCATGCACACGACCGATTCAAAGACTGGGTAAAGAACGACCATGCTTTCTTTAGGAACAACTCGGCTGTTGAACTGGACAGTACAGATTCAAGGTTAGTCACACTAGAGCATAAACTTCACAAAGTACATGGTTTATAGTGTGACAATGCCTATTTAAAAGAATATATTGCAAAGGGTCGGGTACCGAAGGGACTGCGTGTTTTTAGGTTCCCAAATGGAATCAAAAAAGGGCAACCAGAGTGTGACGAACTTTTACAAATATTTGATAGGCACGGAATTGAGTTAATGGACTTTATTTTAAAAATTAACAGCAAAAGGATTGACGAGTTATTGAAAGAGATTGATGTACATAACAACTGTGTTTTGAATGATGTTAGTTTTGTTAAATATACCCACAGATACAACAGCATTTTTGACAAGGTTGAAAATGATGTAGGGGCAAACATTGAAAGAAAGAAAAGGAAATTGTTGAGGGACGAGTATGAGTACAAAAACAATTTAGCATACCCACTCCCAAAAGCATACACTGAAGGTGAAGAAGCTAGCAATAGTCACCAGAATAAGGAGGGTGTTAATAACAGGTCAGTACCTGGTGCCAGACAGGGTGTCAGTGAAAATACCTATGAATCAGAGTACCCCCCCTCCCCCCCTCGAGGAGGTCTGAAAGACTACAAAATAAAAATAACTACAGGGGTGACAATAATACTTTTTTAGGACCAACGGGAGGGGGAATGAGGAACAGCTACAGGAGCCAACCTACTTGGAGGAAGAACAGTTACCACCAGTCTTAGGTAACCTTAGTGACTTAAGGCTAGGGACCAATGAGGAAATTACTGTTAAACATGATGGATTGTTATACACATATAAGGCTTTTAACATCTTTAACTACGCAGGAATTGAGACAAGTAAAGACCTATTCTATTTACTGATGAAGGGTATAAAATTTGTACCCTCTACCAAGGAGAATGTGAGTAATAGCCTATCTGAATTAAAAATTTTTGTAAGAAAGATGAAATTAAAGTTTTTGTATAAAGATCACCCTGGGGATGGTCAAAGGGGGAAACTAAACATTAGGAAGAGGAGTTGTTATAATCCACCACTACATCCCCTCCTTAGTACATTTGAAAAGGTTTGTTCACAGGAGATTTTTCAGACCCTACATGAGCATAAACTAAAATAATTTAATATAACCAAGACTGAGAAACAACTATTGGATGGGATAAGAAGTGATTTTAATTTAAAGTTTATGAAGCCAGATAAAGGTGGGGATATGGTCATAGTTAATACTGAAGACTACAACAGTAGGATTTTTTGTATGTTACAGGACGAAACCAAGTACGAGTGTGTTTCTAGAAATGAAATCAACATCTCACACAGGAAAATCAAATTGTTACTAGAGGATTCCCTGTTTCAAGGGGCCATCAACGAAGAAATCTTTAATTCTTTGGACATTGATCACCCTACTATTCCCATAGCCTTTGGGATTCCGAAGACCCATAAGGACATCTTGGAACCCCCATACCGGCTAATTATCTCTTGTCAGAATAGTATAACATACCCCTTGGGGGTGTTTGTTGACCGAACAGTTAGAAAAGCTTTAGTCCCTATTGACCATATACTAATTGATTCTTGGGACTTTTTGAGGAGGATTAAGAAAGAACATTATAACAAGGATGTTAGCTTTTCCACTATTGATGTGGTCGACCTATTCACGTTAATTCCACACGACAAGGGACTTGAATTTTTTTTCACGAAGTTTTGGTTGAAAAAACAACCTGAGTAAATGCCATTGTTAATTTTATTATGGAACTCGTGGAGTTGATTTTAAAAAACAACTTTTTTAGTTTTGGTGGGGAGTTTTTCCGATAGGTCAAAGGCGTAGCGATGGGTAGCAGCTGTGCGCCACTTTTTGCCAACCTTGTTATGTACCGTTGGGAAACAATTTGTTTTGGACACCCCCTATAAAGAATCTTGGCTAACATACTTTAGGTTTTTGGATGACCTTTTTATACTATGGAAGGGGAGGTGAGATGCATACAAAATTCTTAGATTTCCTCAGTGGGATTTGTGAATACTTTAAATTTACTGGTAACAGTGGGAATTTTCACATTAACTATTTGGATGTCAAATTGAGCAAAGATGTTAGTTCTATTTGTTTTCAATCTAGTGTGTACAGAAAACTGACGTTTTCAAACGATTATTTAGAGTTCACAAGCAGTCACCCCCTTTTTGTGAAAAGAAACATTGTAAAGGGTCAGATGGTCCGAGCCATTAGAATGTGTTCCAATCTCGGCCTGGCAAAATCTGAAATTGGACGTTTGGTTAATATGTTTGGAGCTAGGGGATACCCATTGGAATTTGTAAACACTATCAGTGACCAAGTTATTAGTGAATGGGGTTTAAGATTCAAACCATTACTTGGTGTTACTGAGGTTAATGTTGACCAGGTCCAAGGGTACGTTAGGGACTTTTCACACTCCATGGTGTTAACGCATGGGGAAACTTCGTTTGGAGTTAAAAATATTAAAAATAATTGGGCCATGTTTAAAAAGAACCAGGAACTTTTGACTGTTATAGGTAGGGAACCTATTTTTACATACAGGATTAATAGAAGCCTAAAAAGTTTATTGGAAAACCACGTTTCAGTCAAAAAAGGAAACACAAAAGGGACAACAAAATGTGGGGCTTGTGATTACTGTAAATATATAGTAGGTACCCTTACGGTCCACTTGGGACCCCACAACATTGAAGTCAAATTTAGGGCAGGTACATGTTTAACAACTGGTTTGGTGTACCTTGCTATATGTCAAGTTTGTGGTTATTTCTATGTAGGGAAGACCGAAAGGAAGTTGAACAGGAGAATTTATGAGCATTTATACAGTATCACAAAGAAAGATGAAATAATGCATTATTCAAACATGTTAAAATGAATCCTGACCACTCCTTTATTTTGGTATCATAGAGGTAGTCAGCAAAGATATCGGGGAGGGGGGGTGACTGGACTAACAAACTGCTTAGAGCTGAAACGAGATGGCAGTTTAGATTGAATGCCACTGCAGCCCCAGGAATCCATGATCACATTAGTATAAGACCTGAATTAAAGTATAGGGCATCCAGACTTTAACTTTTTCTGGTTTTGGTTTTTAACAATTCTTTTAATTAATTTTTTAAACATTTTGTTTGTATGCAGTATAACTTATTGTGATAAATGTTTTGTTTATTAACTGGATTTGCTAGCATTAGACACTTTGGAGTGCTAGTATGTTAGTTATAGGTTTTATGTAAAACAGGTATTCTAACTTTAAGAACTTGTTTACTGCAATTAATGGGGATTAGTGTAAGTATACAAGTGTTGAATTACATTTCTTATTGTTCTGATGAAGTCTTATGACGAAAGCGCTTGACCACTTTTTATCTTGAGTGTTTTTTACTGTGCCTTTGTGCCAACTTTGTGACAACTTGTACTCTGTGTTTCTACACATTAAATGTTGGATTCTATACCTTGGTCATAGGATTATTGGCTACAAGAGTGGTACATTTTATTTTATTAGTGGCGTTTTACCACTCCAACACCATTCTTTGTTTTTTTAACACTTATTCCCATTTTATTAGCTAATATAGACACAAACACTTTATAGTACTAGTTTAAAATTGAAATTGGTCTACATGAGGCTGGGTTTGACAGGTCTTCATCCTCTGTGGATAATAATGGCCACCACAGTTTTCTTCCAAAATGCTGACACCTCCCCTCATTTTAGAATACTGTTAAACAAAATCTTCCAGATCTTTATAACTGTCTTCCCACATAAGTTCCAACCTTCCATGGGAATGCCATCTGTTCCTGGAGACTTTCCTGCAGCTTCATTATACATCACCATTTTCATGTCATCTCCTCCCATCTTAACTATTAGTTGTTGGAACCTCATCTTTCTCTAATTTTAGTATAATTAAGTTCTCCATAAATATTTCCATTTGTCATATTTCTATGTTTCCACATTCCTTTGCTTTATACAGTTTACATAAAATTTCCAAAATGTCTCTAATACCTCTGTAGGATCTCTGGTCATTTTTCTTTGTCATAGGCTTCATAAGTTTGCTGTTCTAATTTCTATTTCCTAGGCTTCTGTGCTAAAAGTTTTTGTGCTCTGGAGTTATTAGAAATTGTTGCTTAACAGTAATCTTTCTAAAGATTTGCATATTGTCCAAATACTCTCTTATTTTCTCTTTAGCATTCAGAAGTTGTTTTTCTTCTTGTTCTGCGAGATTCTCCTTATTTTGCAATACTTTAACCTTTGTCAACCCATCTAAATAATTCCCATTACTTCTTAACCATGTCTATCTCTTTTTATTTCTATCGCATTTTTAAACTCTATTTTCATTTTATCTCCCACATTAGCTATTCTTTCTGAAGAAATTTCCTGTCTTCCATAATAATTCTCGAATAATATCCTCTACCCATGCTTAAATTCTTCTTTTTAACATGTAGGTAAGAAAGCGCTAATGTCTGATTTTTACTTTTACCCTACATTTTAGCTTAGTATTTATTGGTGCATTATCTGAAATAGTTATTGGATGTGTGTTGAAGCTTTCAATTTAATGCACACATTCAGAGTAGCCCAGTTATTTTACCTTCAGGAATAATATGTAAATTCTGTCAGCATTGCTATTACTGAATTCATGTCTTCTGTACCAAATGTTTTTGTAAATTTCTAAAGACATCTACCCTCATTTGTTAGTTTCCCTTCTAAGTCCTATGGTACATTCTCCCGATTGCAAATCAAATTCCATTCCCTACATGTACATGATATTGTATACTGAAAGCTGATTATTTTTCCCAAAATTTTCTTAATCTCAATAATAGCATTTTTGGTGGAATATAAGTACATGCCAGAATAATTCTCCAACCTTGTCAGTAACCTTTTACAACCACAAATCTACCTTTATTGCCTGTTTTTCCTCTTCTATCACTGTTGGAGTCCCTTCAGCAATCAGTATTATTACTCCGCTTTTCTTTTCTCCCTAATGTTCTGCTGAATATCTGTCTTGAAATTTTTTTTTTTTGTAAAATTCACATATTTATTTCCAAATGTGTCTCCTGAGTCTTGTTATTTGCACTCTGCATTTTTATATAATGAGAGAGGATGCCTGAGGAGTGGAGAAAGTGTTTTGGTACTGATTTTTAAGAATAAGGGTGATGTGCAGAGCTGTAGTAACTACAGAGGGATAAAACTGATCGGTCACAGCATAAAGTTATGGGAAAGAGTAGTGGAAGCTAGGTTAAGAAGGGAGGTGATGATTAGTTATCAGCAGTATGGTTTCATGCCAGTAAAGAACACTACAGATGCTATGATTGCTCTGAGAGTATTGATGGAGAAGTACAGAGAAGGTCAGGAGGAGATGCATTGTGCCTTTGTGGACTTAGGGAAAGCATATGATAGGGCGCCTAGAGAGGAGTTGTGGTATTGTATGAGGAAGTTAGGAGTGGCAGAGAAGTATGTAAGAGTGGTACAGGATATGTATGAGGGTAGTGTGACAATGGTGAGGTCTGCTGTGGGAGTGACGGATGCATTTAAGGTGGAGGTGGGATTACATCAAGTATCAGCTCTGAGCCCTTTCTTATTTGCAATAGTGATGGACAGGTTGACAGACAAGATCAGACAGGAGTCCCCGTGAACTATAATGTTTGTAGATGACATTGTGATCTTAGTGAGAGTAGGGAACAGGTTGAGGAGACCCTGGAGAGGTGGAGATATGCTCTAGAGAGGAGTTGAATGAAGGTCAGCAGGACTAAGACAGAATATGTGTGTGTGAATGAGAGGGAGGATAGAGGAATAGTGATGATGCAGGGAGTAGAGATGGCAAAGGTGGATGAGTTTAAATACTTGGGCTCAACAGTTCAGGGTAATGGCGAGTGTGTAAGAGAGGTGAAGAGAGTATAGGCAGGGTGGAGTGAGTGGAGAAGAGTGTCAGGAGGGATTTATAACAGACGGGTACCAGTAAGAGTGAAAGGGAAGGTCTACAAGAGGGTAGTGAGACCAGCTATGTTGTATGGGTTGGAGACTGGCATTGACAAAAAGGCAGGAGTCAGAGCTGGACATGGCAGAGTTAAAGATGTTAAGATTTGCACTGGGTGTGGCGAGGGTGGACAGGATTAAGAATAAGTATATTAGAGGGTCAGCCCAGGTTGGAAAGTTTAGAGACAAAGCCAGAGAGGCAAGATTGCATTGGTTTGGACATGTGCTGAGGAGGGATGATGGGTATATTGGGAAAAGGATGCTAAGGATGGAGCTACCAGGTAAGAGGAAAAGAGGAAGGCCTAAGATAAAGTTTATGGATGTGGTGAGAGAAGACATGCAGGTGGTTAGTGTGACAGAGCAAGATGCAGAGGACAGGAAGAAATGGAAACAGATCTGCTGCGGCAACCCCTAATGGGAACAGATGAAAGAAAAATAAGTCAATTTTCATTCGAATCTTTTCTTTTCAGATCCATGGGCATCAGATCTGGCATTTTCTGCTTTTTGTTTCTGAGATCCGAGGATGAAGTCAGATCCATTTTCTTATTTTTCTTAGAAGGCTCTTGAGACTGTTGATTTTGGAAAAGAAATTACAGGCCATTTGGATTTTGGGAATTGTTCTTCAGATATAACTTCACTGACAGCTAGGAGATTAAAGCCTTTCGGAATAAGTTTATTTTTGCATTTATTTAGTGCTCTGGGATTAAAACTGTGGCAGATTTATTTTTTATTTTTATTTAACATTTGTTTACCGGGAACGTCCAGCTGGGCTAGCTGCCCATTTTCATTGGAGGCCTGGAGAGAAAAGTTCAGCATAAAAGTACACTCTATTACAGCAGTATTATACAGATCAGATGAATTATACAGATGATAAAGACAGCATACTATACAGTGGAATACTGTTCAATATTTATCCAACAACATACAATAATATTTTTTGCCAGAAATTATATTTACATCAGAGAAGTAAGTGGGAAAACAGTTTGAGGGTGGGCTGAGTGAGTTCAACCTGGTGAGGAGCAGCAGTATTGCCAGTTGTCATTTGTATGGATCTTTAGCAGGTTTTTGAACTGTTCTGGGTGGGTTGTTTTTAGTATATTCTGAGGGATAGAACTCCATGCTTTAGAGATGTGATTAGAGTAAAGAGAGTCTCCAAAGCTGCTGTTAGATTTTGTAACTTTTAATAGTTTGTTGGAGGATTTTAGGGCTTTGTTATTGAGGTGGATTTGTACTAGGCTGTGTATGGCTGGACATTTGTCAGGTCATGTACTATAGAGTGGGTGAGGACAAGCTGGTTTAAGGATAACAGGTTAGGTAATTCTAGTCATTTGAGTTGTTTTAGAGCAAGGCAGTGATGGGTTCTATGGGGTAGGTTGGCGACAAATCTGGCTGTCTTGTGGTAGAATGTTTCAAGTGTATCAGTTTTCCTGAGGTTTGTGAGTATTTGGGAGACACAGAATAGAGTGGATAGTAGGTGAGTCCTGGCAATTGCTTGTCTGGAAGAGTTGGTTAGGTAAGTCTTAACCTTGTAAAGAGAACCCAATTTAATGTGTGCCTTTGTAATTGCAAGCGATGTATGCTTGTCAAATGTTAAATTCTTACCATCAGTGACACCTAGTAGCTTAGTTTCCAAGATTGGTTCAGTTCGTGTGTGATTGGATGAGGTGATTTTAAAGTCCTGGTTGAGCTTGTTTGCTTTGTGATTGTTGTTGGGGAATAGCATTAATTTGGTTTTGTTGGGGTTTAGGATGAGCTGATATTTATTTAAGAAAGATTTGTTGGCTGTGAAGGATTTTTGGGTGACATCTTGTAGCTATGGCAGGGAGGGTGTGGCACAGATGACATTGGAATCATCTGCATATTGTGTGATGGTAACGAGGTTAGTTGCATTGTGGAGATTATTGCTGAGGACTGAGAAGAGTAGTAGATCAAGTATTGAGCCTTGCGGAACAGAAGTAGAGAAGAGAGATCATTTTGCCACTTGATTGCTTATTGGTGACCTAAAAGGTAATTTTGGAACCAAGAAAGGGTATTTTTAGATATGTCAAGGGATGCCAACCCTAGTAGGAGTTGCTTGTGGGACATTGTTTTGAATGTCTTCAACATATCTAGAGGTATCGAGGAGACAATTTGGCTATTGTTTTTTAGTTGGTTTACAGTATTGGTGAAGTTAAGCAAGGCAGTGGTGGTGCTATGGCCTGGCCGAAATCCATGTTGTGAGTTGGCAAGGAGCTTATTAGTTAGTAGATGGCCCATTTGTTGTGAGCGGACACATTTTTCTAAAATTCTTGAAAGGGGATAGTATGGATATTGGTTTGCAGTTTGTGAGTTCTAAAGATGATCCCCTTTGTGGAGAGGAATTATATATGCAATTTTCCAAATTTTAGGTATGTACTGCTCTGACATGGATCTATTAATTACAATTGATACTGGGTAACAGATGATGTCAGCTACTAGTTTGAGGTATTCATTTGGTAGTTTGCCGGCAGCAAGAGTTGTAAGTTTTAGCTTGCTTAATAATTTCTTTATTTTATCTGTTTGGGTAGGTTGAAGGGAAAGTGAGGTAGGGATGTCTTTGGCTACAGGCTGAGTGATTTGTTGAGAACTATATTTGTTTTTGATAAGTGAGAGTATAGAGTTTATGAAAAAGGAGTTGAACTGGGATGCTATACTTTCTTCCGAGTTATGGATATTTTGTGATGGGGTGGAAGTATGGCCTGAATACATGAGTTTGATAGTACCACAGAATTTATGTGGGTTATTTTGATGTTTGTGCTGCATGTTAGAGTAGTACTGTTTTTTATTGTTTTTGATTTGTTTTTTGCAAGTATTTCTTAAGTGACGGTAATTATCAAAGGATGCTTTGGTTTTGTTGTCATGTTGTTGGTACCAGAGTTTGTCTCTTTGTTTTAGTAGTCTGGTTTCCTTTGTGAGCCATGGGTAGTAGTTTGTTTTAGATCTGAGGTGTCTTATAGGGGCCAAGGTGTTTAGTATAGCTAGAAATGTACTATTGAAGTATTCAACTGCTACATCTAATGGGAGGTATTTTAATGGGGACCAATTGCAGTTTTGAAGTAGTTGTTTAAAAGTGTCTGTGAAGAAAATTTTTGTGTTCAGTACTTGTTTATATGATGTAGTTTTTGTGTGAAAGCTGCTGTGCCTTAGGAAATAGGTTAGTAGGTGGTCACTTCGGCTGTCTGGCAGATAGCCTGAGTGATAGATGTGTGAGGGTTTATTTATCAGAGTCCACTTGAGTTGTTGTGTCTTTCCGCTTATCCCGGTTAGGGGTCGCCACAGCGGAACTCCGGTCCGCTAATGTTTGGTAGTGGATTTTTACGTGCCGAGTTGCCAGTCCTGATGCACAACCTTCAACGAAGGTACACCCATTCACGCATGCCTCCACACAGAAGATGCTCTAGCTGAGAATCGAATGGGAGTCCACATGAATATTGATTGTTTATTGCTGTTTTTGTCAACCCTAGTGGATGTATGTATCATTTGGGTAAAACCATGTAAGTTGATTAGTTGGAGGGGTTTTCAGAGGAGTAGGTTTGCCAATCAGTATTAAAATCTCCAACTAATGATGGTGTCTTGACTAAATGTAGTGGACATCCATGAGAGTAGGTTTTTTATAATAGATGGGTTGTTGGGTGGGATGTATGCTGCTAGTAGGTTTATATGTTTATTATTGTTGATTTTCAGACATGAGACTAGTAGTTCAGTGTTATTTAGGTCTAGGGGGTCTACTTGTAGTTGCTCAAAGGTAAGAGAGTCCTTATGTGTTATTGCTACACTTCCTCCTTGTTTTGATGTCCTTTCTTGTCTAAGGATGTTATAGCCAGGGGGAATGATTTTGTTATGTATGTGGGGTTTAAGCTAGGTTTCGGTTAGGACAGCAATGTCAGGAGTTTATAGGGACAGGGTAGCATGTAATTCATATACTTTGTTTAATACGCTTCTGAGGTTTACGTTACTAAGGAGGATGTATGACCTTTTTTGGGGAATGTCGATGAGTGGTGGGGTGTTAGGTTTTATTATTGTTTGGGGTTTCCTTTGTGCGATGGATGTGTTTTGTTGGGTAGGGATTGGGCGTGGGTTAGGGTGTATGTCTCCACATAACTGAAGGTTTTGTTTTTTGCGAGATATTGGGGAAAATTATTTAGTGAATGTTTGGGGAAGTTTCAGTGATGTAGGTGAATGAAAATATATGAGTATAATTCAGTATTGGTGGAGTTATAGATTTGGTGTGCTGTATTGATGTAGGTGTATGCAGTTAGAGAAGGATTTGTGGATGGGTAGGTGGGGAATTTTAAGTAGATAATGAAAAGGTTGTGAGGTTTGGTGTGTGTGTGAGGCAGTTGTTAATAGTGCAAGGATTATTATGTGAATGAGTAGCATGTTTGAGTTTGGGGTTTGGTGTAGGGGTGGTAATGGTTGGAAATGGAGGTAAGTATGAGTGTAATTGTGTGAGACAGAGGAGGGGCAGGAGATAGGTGGGATTATTAAGTGGTATGATGTAATGGTGTTGTTAATTATGAGTGGTTGGTATGATGTGGTGGGTGTGGAGTGGTTAGTATAAATGTAATGTATGTGGGGGGGGTTTGGGAATGGGGGTAGGATAGGAGAGTGGAGAGAGTCCGAGTGTAGCGAGGGTGAACGGAGCGAAATGGACCTGTTCAAGGGAAGCCGTAAAACAATCAGTACAACTGTATGTAGATGCTATGGCTGATTTCTATTTGTGGCTAAGAGAACTGGATAAAAGAAAGGGGGGTGGGGACCTTTGATATGGAAATTCAGTAGATAAGGAAAGGAGGGGAATTGATAGGCTACAAGGTGGTATAGAACATTAATTGCTTAAAAGTTAAGTAACAATGTACAAGAGGGGTAGAAATAATGTAAAGGAACAAACAAAAACAATTTAATTGCAGTAGGTAAGAGAACCAGTTAACCTGCACAAACTTATGTAGTGATATTTTTGGACTGTAGGGCTGTGTTGATGAGGCGATTGATGGCTTGGACCTGGTAGCTTAGCGTTTTACACTTTTCTTATCCTGAGCCACAGCCTAGAAAGAGGAATTAAAGTTAATTGAGAGAGACTTAATGTGGGAGGGCACTAAATGCATCTTCAGAGAGAGACAGAGTGGACCTAGAAACAGCACAAAGCATACCAACAAATACTTTTCTCATGTATAGCGCTCTGCTCAACCATATAGTTAAACAAGCGAGAGCAGCAGTAAGTATAAAAAAAGATGTAAGCACAAAATATAAAAAAAAAAAAATAGTAGTTATAGCAGTATTAGGCTATAATATGAGTAAGACACTAAATAGTTGATTGGCAGGTTTGTGTACCGCTTGCCATATGTGTAGTATACAAACAGGTATATGCAGCTACAGGAGCAACAAGTAATACAGAATAAATTCCAGCCTTAGTGTACAACCCACTATAAAGCACAATAACTCATGGTAATAATGGCTGATACAGAGCTCAAATAAATGAGAGTTACACAGCATACAATAGTTAAGTACCCAGATCGAGCAGTGTTTTTGAAGATGCAATGGTCCCATGCAATATGCACATAAAGTTTGGGCATCTGACATCGGAATTTTTTGCCGACATTTTTCGCATTTTTTGAACGCCACTGGGCTCTTGTCCACCATATTGTGATAAAAATGTCAACAACAGTAAAAGTAAGACTACAGGCTTTTACTTTTTTAGTAGATAGAAAAAGGAATGAGGATTACCAACAATAGTAAAGTAAGCTACACAAAGTGTAGACTGAAATTTAAATATTAACGGTAGTAATTAGGATGTACGCAAGTACATAGAAAAAAAAGAAAGGGATACGATAAATAATAGTATTCAAAGTACATGGAAAGGTAAGGGAAGATCAGCAAAGTTAGAAAAATGTAAAGTAATAAAGTTTAAGTTTTAGGAAAAGGAATTAAAAAAAGAACTTATAGTCAATTGAGAGTAACAGTCGCCACGTCTTTCACGTAAAGCAGCAAACAAGATCTGAGGTATTTGGGGTTCATGCATTATGGGTAAGGGAGAAGCTCAAGAGTTTTAGGTTGCCACAAGCTTTAGCAACAGCCAAGTCAGATCCGAGGGATTGGATCTGAACCCATCAGTTGAGGAAGAGTGAAAATGGACTACACAGATGGAACGTAATGGTGAGTACATAACTACTTTTTTTAGCCCTATGAAAAAGTGCACTGCCTACCTTTAAATACAACTAGATTATGCACTGTTCTAATAAATGCTTTAAAGTAGTAAGGCCGCTGGGGAGGCTACTGTCACTTATTCCCTTCACAAAATTTTAAACTTTAATTTTTCATTGGACTATTACTTATTGTACCTTTAAATGTTGCTTTTCTGTCTGCAAAGAATGCTCAGGACTCTCAAGATTTGTCTCCATATAAAACAGTCATCAATAAAAAAAATGGTTAACAACTTGCAGATATGTGAAGTAATCTTTGTAAATTTCACTTGGAATGGAATGTATGCAGTTCCCCTGGCTAACTGCCCTGAGTTGCAGACATCTTGTTCCTCTCTGAGGACATTTGCTAATGGAAAAAAAACAAGCTAATATATTTGCTGATAGAAGCACTTTCTATAGCTTTCAGCATTATCTTCTTTTCTCAACCTTATTTGTTTACAAACAAATTGTTATAGCTTAAACAAAGGACATTATTTTAGACATTCTGTCTTCTAAGAACAAGGGAAATTAAAATCTCAATTCTATATATAATCTGTACACCCCAACTTCACCCCAGCAGCCCTGATCACAGCATTATATTAACTTAAATTTGCTTCTGTTCAGCCTTTCTTCTCTTGTTATACCATAAAACCTATATTTCTTAAACTAAAAAGTACTTGTTTCCTTTATGTTCATCACATACTACAGTCACTGGAAACGCTCCCCTCTCACACACAAATTTAAAATACCTCTGATTTCATAATATTCAAAACTACAATATAACTTGCAGTTTATATCATTAAATGTTTTATACAAATACTAACAAGAAGAACATTTGTTTTACTTACAAGTGCTTTTTGTTTTCCTTTAGTTTTCTCCTAAAAAGATATAATGTGGGGTAATCACTTTACAGTCTAACCACAAATTTAACAAAGTCAACAAAAGTCTAGGCTTTTCTCAGCCAGTTTTGTTTACAAACCCTTATTTCACAAATGTAATTGGTGCTTTATAATCTCACATGTATACGCTGGTTTCAGTGTAGTTGGTCTTCGTCCCGAAAATCGCCATCTCCCAGTAACAGACTCTGGTTCCAGTAAAAGGTGGTACTTGATTCTTCCAATAGGCTCCTGTGCTTTTTTTCTCTCTTTTAGGCATTTCCCTTTGGAACATTGGACAAAATTTCCCTGGCAAAATATCTCTTTGAGGTTTATCATCAGAATAATGAGAAGCAGAGTCCCCTTTTGCTTCTTGCCTCACTTTTTTGTTGGATAAACATTTTTGTTTCCAACTTTTCCAGTTTTGCATCTAACAATGTATTTGATCATCCAGGAGAAATACTCATGAGACAGCAGTTGGAATGTCAGATCTGACTTTCGACATTCCCCGATTGCTGGGAGAAATTTGCTACTACTCTTCTTGGTGTAAAGTGAATTATTATTTCCACAAACAGTCTACTGTCTCCAATTTTCAATAATTTTCTCTTCTGCCACTGATTTGTCAGTGTGAGATTCAAGGTGCTTTATCCAGCTGTTTTCAAAGTGTTTTTCCTGGATTATCAAATTATTTTTTTTTACTCAGAACAGGCTAAGGAAGAAATAAAAAAGTTTATCCAACAAAAAGTGAGTCAGCAAGTTAAAGGGAACTCTGCTTGTCATTCTTCAAACAATAAGGCTCATAGAGAGACTTTGTCATTGAAACATTTTCCAGTGTTCCAAGGGAAAATATTGGACAGACAGAAGAAAGCACAGGAGTTGACTAGAAAAATCAACAGTACCTTGACCTTGAATCAGAGTCTAGTGTTGGGAGATAGAAATGAACAGGAAGAAGACCAGCACCTCTGAAATTAGTGAATAAATGGAAGACTATAAAGCCTGTTATCACATTTATGAAATATAGTTTTGCAAGAAAACATGGCTGGAAAATACTGGACTTTTGTTGACTTTGTTAAACTTGTGGGTAGACTGTAAAGCATATACCCCACTTTATATCATTAATGTTTAGAAAGACACTAAAAGGGGGAACTAAGTAAAACACTTTTTGTTCTTATTAGTATGTGTATAAAACAATTCATGAAATAAACTGCATGTTATATACAGTGAAACTGTTTTGTGTAGTGTGTAGTCAGGGGTATTGTAAATGTGGGGGAAATCTTTTCAGTGACTGTTGTATGTGTTAAAGATATTAAAGTAAACAAGTACTTTTTAGTTGAAAGAAGTATAGATGTCCTTCTATTCTGCTGTTGCAGTATTCTTTACATGAGGGAGATTGCCTGCCAAGCAGCCTGACGTCAGCCAGTATACAAAAGACTTTTAGTGCTTAGGATGCATGGTGTGTCACATGTAGGCTGCTATCAGATGTAGGCCATAAAAAATGACGTATGCATGCACCGTCCTCAGAACTTCTTTGCTGCCAGACTGAACACATATTTCGTATGTACGGTCTGCTCACTGGAGAATTTACTGTTTCAGTGTCTCAGATAAGTGCCCCATTGGGAAATCCTTTGTATATTGTTTGGTTATGTATAAGGTTTAATGTCATCCAAGAAGGGCAAATGCCAGTGTGGACATCAGATTCCATATAAGTGCAACCACCAACGGTGCCTTTTTTGTCTTGGGCCTACCCACAACCATAAGGTTTGCCTAATCTGCCAATCCTTTGTTCACAAAACCTTAAGGAGCCTGAATTCTCATTCCATATATTTATAAAACCAGTGGCTAAAACTTTTTGCTAAATGGATGGAGGGTCCCTCAGGGCAGGAGGCAGAGTCTTTAGTGAAGTGGAAGGCCAAGAAAACTCGGCTGGAAGCTTCTGCTGCACTTCCAGTGCCAGATGTCTCTCCAGAGACGGTCGCTAGTCCAGAGATACGATCAGGGCCACCCTCCCATTCACAGGCTGAACCCGTTACGGAGGTCACCTTGGAACAGGATATCAGCATGTCTTTGGAGGTACCACAGGCACCCAGTACGGACGTCCAAGGGGAGCCCAGATTTGTGATTACTGAAGGCCCTAAGGAGATCCCCACCATTCTAGTTAGGGAGGAAGTGGACTCGGACATAATCGAGTGTAGGCCTACATCTGCCCACTGTCCCTACATAGAGTTGATATTGATATTTCTAGCAAAAAGAAACAAAAGATTAAACATGTTTCTCCACCCTCTGTTCCTCAAAATGACTGACAGGCTTCCTCACAGAACATATTTAATGCTCTCATGTCCCTTAGATTCCCTCCAGGATTTACTGTTCGTACCTCTCCCTTGACTACTTCATCTCAAAAGAGTCTCTGTGAAGAAACTTCTTCAGAAGAGGAACAGTTTTCTGATGATGAGTCACTTGCCTACTCAACCTAGATCCCCTCCCCACTGGATTATACTTCCCCAGAGGAAGACTCCAGTGGGGCTGATTCACCAGCTGAGGAAATTCAGAGGAAATTTCCTTTAGTGACACCTTGACGAAGATGCAGGAACATTTCAAGTGGGAAAGCATTGAAATGTCTGATGTTCAAAAGTGCTACTATGACTTACTACATGTGGACACCCCCAGTCCCTCAGCTGTATGGCCTGTCCTTCCTGCATTCTTGGATGCATTTGCACCTTCAAACAAAACTCCAGATTCACAACCTCCAGCACCCAAAAAAAAAGACAGGCTTTATAAGGTGCCTGCAGACTGCAAGTTTTTATTCAAAGCATCCTCTGATGACCCATCTGTCATCACCATGGCTTCAGACAAGCCCTCTAGGCGTCTTCCCTCAACTGTCTTGCTTCATTCTGACAAGAACAGCAGCCATTTGGAGAGACTGGGGAAAAAAGTGAATATGTCCATCACCCTTTAATTTAGGGCAATCCACTACCAGATCCACATGACAAAATACTCTTTAGAGCTCTTGTCCCAGTTATCTAAAATTATTTCAGATTTTCCTTATGCTGAGAATAAATCTCTGGCTATGTCCTTGTTGGGTGCAACCTCTCTGGTCACCCGGCGCTCAGTAAAATGTAGCTATGATGCTCCAGAGGCTTCCGCTAGGGCAGCTGCCTCAAGATCTGTCCTTAGACAATTTGCATGGTTAAGACTACAACCCTTACCAGAGGATATCAAACCAAAATTGATGGATGCCTCTGTGGACAATACAGTCATGTTTGCCCCTTCGGCTGCTGACCTATTTAAAGATTTGCAGGCAAAGGGTAAGGAGATGCAGGAGTTAAAACACCTCCTGGTATCCCCTGTCCCAAAATTCCAGACAAGCTACCCTTCTAAGCCTGTCTTTGTCAGAAGACAGAACACCAACTGCTGCAAGTTTGAAATTTTTTAATTCTTGTACCTCGGCCTTCGCCTTCTCCTGGAATACCATCCAGGAGAAGGCGAAGGCCGAGGTACCAGAATTAAAAAATTTCAAACTTGCAGCAGTTGGTGTTCTCCATTCGTATTTTGTATGCTTGATTGGTGAAGGAGTGGAGGAACAGTGTTTTTTTGTCAGAAGACAGTCCAGGCTACCTCAAACTATGACAAAACGTGTGGAAAGAGACAACAATCATTTAGTTCTCCTCAATAAGCCCCACCTCAAAGACAACCCTTTCCAGACGGGCCAGGGTCCATTTCATTGTTTGGACCCCAAATCTTCCCCACCCCTTTCCCTTTGCTGTTCTCTTTCAGTTCCAAGTTGGGAAGGCATTACTCAGGACTCTTGGATGCTTTCCATCATAAAAAATGAATACTTCATGGTTTGGGAGTCTACCTCCTTTCAGGGGATTTCCTAACCACTCAAAGAACAACTTATGGTATTTCCACAGATGTTCCAAGACCTGTTGTATCAAGGGGCCATTCAACATGTCTCTATTCATCAAAGGGGCAAAGGGTTTTATTCCAGGGTGTTTCTAGTTCCAAGGAAAGAAGGTACCTGGAGACCCATCTTAGACCTTCCTTCCTCAACACCTACCTGAACGAACCCACCTTCAGGGTGCTGACATTACAAACTCTGTTCCTTCTGATGTTACCTCAAGCATTTATGACCTCAATAGACATAACGGTCACTTCACATTCTAATTCATCCCCTTTAAAGGAAATATTTAAGTCTCTCTGTAGCCTCTGGGCACTTTGTTTTCAGTTTTGCCCTTTGGTCTGTCTACTGCCCCTAGTGTATTCACAAAATGCGTAGTACCAGTTTTGCCATTCTGCAGACTGCAGGGCATCCAAGTTTTCCCATACCTGGATGACCTTCTTTTCCAAGCAGTCAGTCCAGAAGCACTAGAGCAAAATCTCAGCCATGCAACTTCCATCCTTCTTTCTCTAGGATTCACTTTAAATGACCAAATATCTGTTCTCTTCCTATCACAGGATCACATTTCCTGGGATGTAGAATCGAAACAGACCTCATGAAGATTTCCCTTCCTATTCAGAAGGCACAGGAGCTCAGTGCTTTCTTTCAAAGTCTCATCCCTCTGTCTCACATTCAGCCAGAACATTTCTCAGAACACTGGGCTTCATGGCATCCAACTGATGCCTATGTTCCCTCTGGTAAAAATGCACAAGGAAATTACAGTGGTTCCTGAAATCAATGTGGGCACGACATGCACACCCACTGGAGTTCCAAATTCCCCTTCTTCCCTGCCTTAAGAGGGAAATAACCTGGTGAATTCAACAACTCTCTGCTAACCCTGGTTTCCCACTTAATCCTCTTTCACCAGTACAAGAGATGTACACAGACAACTCAGACACAGGTTGGGGAGAGCAGCCTTTGCTCCATGAAAGCACAAGGCACCTGATCAAAGAAAGGATCACATCAGCATAAAAGAAATGAGAGCACTGTTGCTAGCGCTCCATGTCTTTCAGTCCCTCTTAATTCCAGGACCCTTAAAATTTTTCACAGACAACATGACAATCCTCTGGTATGTGAGCAAATGGAATGACCAGGTCTTACTTCCTGTGCAGACTAGACCTGCAGGTGTGGGAGTTGGCAGTCAAATTGCAGATGCACCTTCAGGCAGTGTACATTCCCTTAAGCCTGAATATATTGGCAGACACATTGAACAGGTCCAAAACACAACACCACAAATAGATGCTTCACATGGACATGTTCTTGGACATTGTCCACCGATGGGGTACCCAACAAGTAGATCTCTTTGCCTCCCCCATGAACAGACAGCATCCTCAGTTTTGTGCCAGAGACCCACACCCTCTGGTCTGGAAAGTGGACACATTTAGTTTTTCTTGGACAGGGATGTTTCTATATACATTCTCATCCCTACCTCCTCTCATTCCAAAAGTCCTACTAATGATACAGCAGGACAGACCAGAATTCTTGACGGTGACTCCCTTTTGGCCAAGACAACATTGATTCCCCTTATTCCTGCCTTTAGCCAAGGGCAATCATCTTAACTTACCCCACAGAATGAATCTACTTACACAACACAAGGGAACCCTCATCCACCATCACCTGTCAACCCTGCAGATGATATTGTGGGTGATAGGGCCTTGATTCCTTTCAGACACCTTTTTTTTCAAATGACGTGCTTAGGGTACTGCAGGAAGCCCAATACTAGAAAATCATTTATCCAAATGGAGAAGATTTTCATTTGGTGACTCACGTAACCTGGCCTTACTAACAGTGGAAGTCCCAATGGTTCTCTCATATCTGTGTGAGTTGCTGGATGCTGGTCTTACTTATTCTTCAGTGAAAGTACACGTCTGTTATCTCTGCCTGTCTGCCTCTCTCACCCATCTTGGCTTCCAGATTTGAGGCCAAACAGTTCCTGAAAGGCGTCCTTCACATGAGACCTCCCAGGAAACCAGCTCCACTCCCCTGGGATCTTACCTTTGCCTTGGAAAAACTGACCTTAGCTCCTTTTGAGCCAGCAGCTTCTGCCTGTCTAAAGTATTGCTCCTAGAAAACAATCAATGCTGGCAATCACTTCTGCCAGAAGGGTTTCTGAACTTGGCCCTTATGGCCTCCCTACCTTTCCTGGTGTTCCACAAGGACAGGTTATCTCTCCATACCAATCCCTCCTTTATGCCTAAAGTGGTAAATGAGTTATCACTCAGCCAAGCTAGCCATCTTCCTTCCCTCCTCCCGTCACCCCAAAATAACTCTGCATATTGAGTTCTGCACCCTCTGGACATTGACAGACAGAGTAGATTTTACCTCGACAAAATAAAGAATATTAGGAAATTGGACCAGTTTGTTTCCTTTCACCATAGAGTCCTAGGGCTTCGTGTCTCTAAGCATACTATTCCAAGATGGATTTCTAAGGCTATCTACTTCTGCTATGAATATCATGGAACGAGCCTCCCTTTTTCTGTCAAGGCATACTCTATCAGAACCGTTGCGTCCTTAGGCGCCTTCTTCAAAGGGTTGGACAACAATTCCATTCTGAAGGTAGCTATTTGGTTATCGGTCCATACCTTCACCATGCATTACAGACTGGACAATATCTCCAAAATTAAGGGCAGGATTCATTAAGGCCATTCTCCATGGCTTCCTGGAAAGCTCATTTGCCCCTCCCGCCTCTGTCTCCTTCTCATGAGCTTTTGTATTCTCCCTCATGTAAAGAGTACTGCATCAGCAGAATAGAAGGATATAGATTTGTTGTGTAAAGTCTTACCATAACATTAGATGTCCTTCTGTTCTCTGTTGCAGTATCCTATCCCTCCATCCATCCTCCTTGTTTTTCTTTGGATGTACTTAGCCTACGTTATCTATTTCTCAAGCATTCTCCGTGGGGTACTCAGTTCTGAGGATGGTGCATGTATACATCTTATAGCAGCCTGTGTGCAACGTACCACATACCCTAGGGACTAAAAGTCTTTTGTATAGTGGCCAACGTCTGGTCACTTAGCAGACAATCTCCCTCATGTAAAGAATACTGCAACAGAGAAGAGAAGGACATCTAATGTTATGGTAAGATTTTACACAATTAATCTCTTTTACAGTATAACAAAAGAAAGAAGTCTGGAAGAGCAGGTTTAGTGTTCATATGCTATGATCTTTGGCTGTTGCGGTGGGGTCCAGTGTAAAAATGCACTGATTATGTTATATGTAGAATCTGAAGATTTTCTGTTTTTATTTTACAAGTATAAAAGTCTAGATTACTACCTTTGACTTAAGCTGTAAACTGGTGCGTTTGTAAGCATGTAGGCTTTAGACAAAATGATGAAAGCCATGAAAATGCTAAGCTTCTTACAACTGCAAATAGCTTGTTTGTTTTCCACTGGCAAATGTTCAGTGGAGGTGGATGTCTGCAGCTGACGGCAGCTATGCATTCTTTCCTGAGTGAAATTTACAAAAACTCATTGCTGAGCACATTTACATTGAGACAACCTATCTGCAGGTGCAAGCAGTTAATCCTGAGAATTTTGAGTTTTCTTTGCTTAAGGAAATGCAAAATTTAAAGGTACAATGGCAAGCAGTTCCATGAAAAAATAAGTTTAAAATTATGGAAAATGAATAAGAGGTGTAACAACCTCCATAGCAGCCTTAATACTTTAATGCAATTAATAGAACAGTGTGCAGTTTGGTATTATTTAAAGACAGTGTAATTTTTCTTAGGGCTAAAATTTAATGTTTTCTGAAAGCATTCAAGCTGTTTTTCATATGTGAGAGGGGAAGAGAGATAAGAAAAGAATAGACAGCGGTCAGTGTAAGTGGGAGTATGGGCTGTGGCATATCCTTTAACATGGGTAACCTTAAATTTGAGTTAGATAATGCTTGTAGGTATAGCTGTTAATTTCAGGCAGTTGTTCACTTCTGGAGGGTTAAACTTAGTGTTTTGAAGATGTACATAGTTTTACGTGTTTGTTCCAAGTTAATAGGGGTTTTAGGTGTTTTGAATTTATTTCTTCGTTTAAGGGTTTTTATTTAAACAAAAAGTCTAGAAAATATGACAAATGGAGATGAGAAGAAAGAACTGTACAAAAGGTCAGCCTGCCAAACATTAATAAACTGTCATGTATAACAGGTGGGGAAAATAGCTTTTTATCATGATGGCTATGCTGTCCATTTTATCCTGGACTGTGAATGGCCTCACAGATACAGATTAAAAAGGAAAGGGTATTGAATTATATTAAGAAATGCAGAGTGCAAATAGCAGTTATGCAGGAGACACATTTGGAAAGAAATGAGCTTGTGAATTTGACAGAGAGGATTTCAGAATGGATATTCAGTAAAACATCTGGAACAGAGGAGTAATTATAACTAATTGCTAGAGGAGCTCCAATAGTGATAGATGAGGGAAATAGACAAAATGGTAGATTTGTGGTAGTAAGGGGCTATTGACAATGGGGTAGGATTGCAATGGCATGTATTTATATTCCACCAAAAACTACGGTTATGGAGTTTAAGAAATTTTGGGGAGAAATAATCAGCTTTCAGCATAGGCTATTGTTTGTAGGTGGGGGCGGGAATTTGATTTGCAATAGTGTGGATTTATTAGTGGGGCCTGGAAGGGTCAGTATAACAAAAGAGGGTAGATTTCTGAAGAAATTTATAAAAAATATTTGGTATGGAAATGTGAATTCAGTAGTAGGAACTTGGACAGAATTTACATATTATTCCCAAGGCACAATAACTGGACTGGAATAGATAGCAATTATATTTTACAGGAACATGTGCATTTAATTGAAAGACTGACATTCAATAAATATTTCTGATCATGCAACAATAAAAACTAAAATAATTATGCAGGATAATGAAGTAAATAACACACTGGCAGTTTCACTCCTTCCTGTTACATAGAGAAGAATGTAAGGAACAGGGAGTGGAAATTATTCAAGAGTTGTTATGGAAGATAGGAATATCTTCAGAAGTTATAGCTAGTGACTGGGGTAAAATGAAAATGGGGTTTAAAAATAGGGTCAAAATAAAAGAGAAAGAGATACGGTTAAGAACTAGTAGAAATTACTTAGAGGGGCTTTCAGAGGTAAAGTATTGCAGAGCAAGGGGAATATTATGCAACAAGAGGAGGAAGAAATGCAGAGTGCTAAGGAGAAAGTAAGGGAGTATGTGGATAATATGCATGAGTTTGGAAGGATTGCAGTTAAGCAACTATTTTTTTGATAACTCCTGAGCACAAAAATCTTTTAGCACAGCAGCTTAGATAACAGAACATTGAAAGGGTTGTTGGCAAACTTGGGGAACCTATAACAAGAAATATAAACAGAGATCATGTAGAGGTTATAGAGACCTTTCACAAATCTCATAAAAAATTGTATAAAACAGGGAAATGTGGAAATCAAAAAAGAGTTCAACTGGAAATATTTATGGAAAACTTAATTATGCAAAGTTTAGAAGTAGACTTGTCTCAACAACTAGCAGTTAAGATAGGAGGTGATGAGATAAAAACAGTAGTGTGTAATTAGTCTTCAGAATAGATGGTATTTCTGTAGAAGCTTGGAAATTAGGAGGGAAGAATGTGATAAAGATCTGGAAGATTTTGTTTAACAGCATTTTAAAAGGTGGGGAAGCACCAACATCCTGGAAAAAAAAGCTGTGGTGACTGTGTCACCTAAAGATGGCAAAGTCCTTTCAGACCCCACTTCATATAGACCCATTTCAATTTTAAACCACAGTTATAAAGCATTTATGTCTATAGTAGCTAAAAGAATGTCAGCGGTGTTGCCAAAATTGATAGATATGGATCAATGTGGTTTTGTGGAAGGGAGGCAAACATTTGACAACAGTAATAGAACAGTGATGATCCAGAGTGAGGTAGAATGTAAGAAAATACCTCTGTTGTTGATCGGTCTTGATGCAGATAAAACATTTGAAAGAGTAAGCTGTGATTTTTATGAGTAGGCCATTGGAAGCATTTACATTCCTTGATATAGTAATAAGGTTGATTTAAAGGATATATATGAAGTTTCAGAGACAAAAAATTAAATTGTGTTTGAACAGAGGAACCTGGCAGAGGTATTCTCTTTCCCTTCTGTTGTTTGCTTTATATTTAGAGCCTTTGGCAAAGAAAATAAGGGACTCAAAAATACAAAGATATAATTGGTATGGTAATCAAAAAAGGTTGGCTTTATATGCAGATATTTATTTTGTACCCAGTAAATCCAGAGTAGAACATCTCAGTGTTGTGGAACATTTTGAGACAGATTATTTCCGGGATATAAAGTTAATGAAGATAAAACAAAAGCTATAGCTGTAAATTATGTACCCACACATGAATTGGTTCAATAATAGCCGTATTTATGGGGATATGAGATGACGTATTTAGGAGTATGTAGTAAAAAGACTTCTGTTATGGCAGCTATGAATATGTGAGAAGAGACTAAGTAAAAGATAATACAAAAACTGAGAAACTGGATATGTATTTATGGATTTAAATACTAAAATGCAAGCAGTGAAATAGTCCCTTTAGTGTTGTATATGAGTCAGGCATGCTTTTATCAACTTGTGGAGAAGTTGTAGGTAGTAATAAAGAATTGCAGGAATTTATCTGGGAGGAAAAGAGGGCAAGAGTTAAGTGGGATAACTCGATCCTTCCACTAGAGCAAGGTAGTTTAGGTTTACCTTATTTGAATGAATATTTTAGAGCTACACAGTTAAGGCTCATATTTTATAATTCATAGTGCAAAGGGATGATGATGGTGAAGTTCAAGAAATAGGGAGATAGTAGAATTTTGGATGTGGGTCCTTAAGAAGAATAATAACTGCTATACAGCACATTATAGTCATAAACCTCATTAGGCAACATCTCAAGCAAAGTTGGCAGTGCTGTTCCCCAGGCTAGTGAAAGCGGATAAGGTACACATACTAAGCCTATAGTACTTGATAGTTTTCACTCTTACTCACAAACTCTGGCTAATGTACAATATATGTACTGTACCTATATACTATGTATGTATTCGGATCTATATCACAACATCAAACTTACAGAAGTTCAGTCGTTGTAACCCTTATGTCCGGAACCCAACAAAACCAAAAACGGAGAACAGCGATTTTTTTCTTCAGGAAAAAAAAATCGCTGTTCTGTGACACAAAAACAAAACCTTACCCTTAAACTGAAGTAAAGGGGGGGCTTCGCTCTCCACACCCACCAATGTGGGGGGCTGTGCCCCCCCCCACTTAAATATACCAACTCCGAGATCGGACCACAGTGGAGAAAATAACAAAGCCCCGAAAACAGCTCACCGTTTTTTTTTTCCCCTGGGAAAAAAGTCGATGTGCCGTGGCTTCGCTGTTTTCCACTTTTGGACTTTAGGGTTCGATATTACAACATTTGAACTTGTTTTAGTTCGACGTTGTAATATAGACCCTGTGTATTCTACCTAGGTTCCAAATTTCAGCTGTATACCACAAATATATTAATTACCTTTATTTTTAAATTAATGTTTTCTTGTTTCTTCTCTCCACTGTAATTGTTGATGTGCTGCATACCACTGTAAAAACATGTCTATTGTTATTTGTGTGTATTCTGATCATGTCTAAATATCTAAATGTATCTGTAATTATTTTTCTGTTTGGAGCTTTTCTCCCTGGGCCTCTGCTGAAAAAGGGCCTTTTCGGCTCAGTCAGACACCCCCAGTTATCAAATGTAAAATAAAAATAAATAAAATAAAGTAGCAGAACGTATTCTAAAATCTAAGCCAATACGAGAATGGAGAAATGAGATTTTGCAATAGGGGTGACTGCAAGTAGGGATACTGAAAACAGGCGAAAGGTGAATGGAACCTTCTGGAGAAACCTGGCAAAGGAATCGAGATATTAGGAGTTAATAACTCAAGCAGAAAAGGTAATAGAGTGGGATGAGGCCAAGAAGACATTTGGATTTCATTCTAGAGACTGCCTTTCCTACTAGGGCTTGATCTCAGAGTACAGGCAAAGAGAAAGGGATAGGGGAATTTTCAGTGAAAGACCTGCTCTGATAGATATTTTAGTTGAATAATTATTAGGGTTTATAAAACATTGCTTGATAACTATAAAAATCAGAGGAGGTTAGAAAAGATTGAGAAGAGGGAATGGAAAAGCAATTTACAATAAAACAATGGGAGGATATATGCATGACTCCCAAGTATGCAGCCAAGTCCAGAAGGTTTAGTATCTTTGCTTGGAAGTGTTTGCATAGGTATTTTTATACCCTAAGCAGACTTCAGAGAATTTTTCCTCAGGTAGATAAGAAATGTTCTAGGTCTGATGGAGAAGAAAGTCGTAACTGGGGATGTATATTTTGGGGTTGTGATGAGTTGGCAGACTTCAAAAATTCCCTACAGAGTATTGTATCAGAAATATCAGGGGAAAATGGCTGAGAGTAAGGAATTATTCTTCTGAGCTGGGATGCAGAATCTGAATTGCCTAGACATAGTAAGGGCTTAGTAAGTTGAATACTGTTGGCTGCCAAAAAAAAGTAATTACTAGAAAATGGAAATCAAAGTCTACACAAAATGTTATTTGAGGTATTGAACATTATAAATGAGATAACATAACTGGAGTAAGGATCTTTAGAAAATGGGAAGGAGCAAATTGCATAGAAGTAAATGGAAATTGAGGGAACAATATATGCATAATAATGTTCAGGTGGAAGAATGAGGTTTAAAGAAAATTTTTGTGATGTATATTATACTTAAAATGAAAAATGTTAAAATCATTTGTTTTCTTTTCTGTTAATATGTTTCCTTATGTCTTAAGTGATAATTTAATAAAGGTGTTTAAAAAAGGAAAATTAATCCACAGCTATAGGTATTGCACATGTCTAAAGCCAGGTATGATGTTAGTTTTAGTGAAGAGAATGCCCACCATCAGGATTTAACTAAGTCATGGGCACTATGTCATTGATAAAGCATTTGATGAAGTTATGAAAACCTGCTGCTTGACAAAAATTAAAACCTGCTGCTTGACAAAACACATACTACAACTAGAGATGTACTTGAATTTGAAATGAAAAGTAGTACCAATCATTAGGATTCTTCATCCTATGATTTATTACCCACCTTATTTTAAGTACACAAGATTGCTGTACTAGCTTTTGTTGGTTTGATAAACATGTAACAAAATATCAAAATAAGATACATTGCTGTTGTTGGGGCCCCAGGACAAGGGGACCTCCAGTGACCGCAGGATTTGCTGGTGCTTAAAACCAGCTACGTCCATCATGAATGATATTGCAATATCGGTCTCTTTGGGGTCAGACCTCAACTACTCTAGTGAGCTTTATTTTATTTTTTCATAACATTGTAGCATACAGGATATAATACTGGCAGATGAGCTAACTTGTTGAAGGTGGCATCTGATACCACTTTTGTATAAAGGAATAATGAGATTTTAGTGACACTCTCTCTGAGGCACTTTCACAGACTTTTCAGGCTCATATTGAGGCAAAGTTAACTTTCCCAGCATGATGTACAAATTACAAGAGAGGTTTGTCTTTTAGAGGTCTCCTAAACAAAGCTATTACCAACAGAAGAAATAGCAGTTATCGGAAGAAATCAGAAATGCATGTTAATGAGACATGCACATGAACTGAATATTAGGCTAGGATTAAAAAATGAAAGTTACTGAAAACGTCTCCACAGTCTTAGAATTGGGATTTAATCAGTGTTTCAAACCATTTTGAAAGTCTTCAGTTCTGAATGTATTTTTGTCACAACAAACATCTTATTTGTATCCAGATGAAAAAAAACTTTTGAAGCTAAAAATGATTTAAGATATCCTCCAAGTTGAAAAAGCGACTGACTTCAGGCTGGGATGAAGAATTTTACCTCGCTGCTTAAACTGTATTGTTTTATTCAGAAGGAGCTATAGATATGGATACATATTCAGCTAAGTAAGCGGATTGCTATATTTGTTCTGGCCAAGATAAAGCTTCCAGAATTACAGTTGTTCTGTCTAGTTTACTTAATCAATGATGGTGGATGAAAGACATCATTTTTTTGATCTATTGAAATTGAAATCATGCAGTAGCTTAACCCTAGTTCCTGTGCACAGAGAGGAATAGCAAACAGCTGCATGTTGGCACATCCCAAAGATTCACATCCTGATGAAAGCACTGAGGTGTTTAGTTGACACTGCTGAGCTAGGAAAAATCTGGAAAGACTGTATCCCTCAGTGATGTGTCATATCATTGTAATATTAACTGAACTGATCTGGAAGGATCTTGCTGAAATGTGCTCTGAGATTACTCCAACACTAATGGAGTCTAACTAATTAACTCTAATCTTTTTATGCTGATCAAAAGGGCAGAGATTTTTGAAGTTTTTACTTATGATGGGTTTAAGAAGACAATGCTATGCCTTTTACAAAACTATGAGAATTCTGAAAAAAAAGTAAAAGGAATTCTTTCCTTACTGATTTTACTTTTGAGGCTGTGTCCTCTAGACAGCCTGTAGCTTGGTCCAGACAGAGATTTTCTCATGTGCAGTCTTGCACAGAGGACTACTGTTATAATGCAGGTTGGCATATGCCCCATAGACCATAGTTACTGCTTCACTGTAAATCATCATAAAAGAATGGACTTCCTGTGCAAAAGTTGTGATGTTCTGAAGTATCATCTAGGGGAAAGATATCTTCAATTGGGACGGAATGCACAGTTGCACTTAAAAGCATTCCTGTTAGTGCCGGAATGAAATCTAACCTCTTATATGCTAAGAGAATGAAAACATCCCGCTATTATTTGTTAATGCTGTTCAGAAAGTTCCTGCAGCTGAACTACAGTGAGGCACTCATCCAGATAAGGGGTACAGTTACCTTTCCTCAAGTGTGCAAACATTGGAGCTAAACATTTTGTAAACACCCTTCACTGTCTGGATAGAGTATCTTAAGTCAAAATACTTTCTGTGAAGTAGTCTTATCTGGATGTGTAGGTGTGTATACTTAAAATGAAATCATGCCATTAATGAGTTTTGTTCTGTGATCAGTGGTAAAATATTTAAGGTCACAATTCTGAACTACTTTGTTGTCTTTTGGGAGGAAGGAATAGCCTGGAATAGAAACCTGTTCTAGTTTGGTTATGTGGATACCCAGAGTGTTGTCTTTTTGTTCAAAAACTGTTCTCTTAATCCTAAAGTAATTTCTGCCTCTTAAGATGGAGTGCATGAAAGTGGTGATGGGTAAGGATAGTACTGAAATTTTATAGCCTAACCTTTTCAAATGATTTGTACAACCCATCTTTCTGAAGTGACAGGACAGAAAATTGCCTCTGTGGGATTGTGTGGGGAAGGAATTAATACAGTATCCAGTGTTTTATAACTTGGATGGCTTATTTTGCTGTTGATTAGTTTTTTTCTGAAAGGATAATGAAGATAAAGCGGCATGTTTGCTGTTGTATGATCTCAGTGTAATTTCAAGTTTACCAGCAGGGAAGGGTAATGATTAATTTTCATCATCTCACAGTACCTCCTTTTAGTAGATTAAGGGTCTCTTGTTGACCACCACCAAAATTCTCCCATGTAATTCACAGCCCAAATGTTATGTTTTCAGGGGGAGTCAAAAATGTTAGGATGCTAAGTCATAGTGGACTCAGCCGCATGTTAAAATTCAACACTTCATAGAGGGGAGAAATACCTTTTTTTACCTTCTACCAAAAACAGTACAGATAAGCTTTTTGTCTACTCTTTAACAGCACAGAATATATGCAATTCCTCAAGTGATTTGCTGCCTCCTGCATTAATTTAAGCAATTCTTTTGTAAACTTAACTCTAAGGATGGGTAGACTTGACTGAGATTTACAAGGAGCTGAAGTCAGTATTACAAACACCACCCATTTTGCAGTTATGGATTCTTAAGTTTGCTTGAGGATTTCCACAGTTAAATATACTGTGTATTTATTCCGTCTAAGGACCCCCTGTACCTGAAAGTACTGACTTCTAAGTTCTTTTATGATAAACCACAATCAACATTAGGGGCTCCATTTTGTTTACCTTTACAATTGTCTCTTGATTCACAACAGTAGGAATTATTGAATGTGCAGCTGCTTTCTTCCACACTTAGAGGAAAACTTGCTTTTTTATCATACCATGTATCTTTTCTAATTTTTTTCAGTATCTTCTCTGATAATTCCTCCATTTTTTTTTTGTTTCATTTCTTGAGTAGACATTGAACCAACAGAGTGAACATTCCTCTACTTTTTCATGAAGAGCTTTTGTAACTTATTTTGTCTTCACTTCTGCTAAATGTTTTTTTTTCAGTATAGTAACTTTCTTAAATTCAAGCAAAAATTATAGTCTTTGGTATTGTAGCAAGACCCCAAACAAAATACACTGTCTAGTTGTCTACCATGCACACATCTGTTTGCCAACTTTGAAGTCGAAGATATACCCTCCTGATGATTTTCTTCAAAGGTGTTTTAATACTGGTGATGCTTTGCTATGTCCGGATATAAAATTATCAAAACAGCAGCTATAGCGAGGCCTAATGACTTTGGAAACAAGGCATTCCCAAAAAGAAGCTTATGTTGATGACTAATGGTTTCAAAAGTGTGAAAGCACACGCACTGTGGTAGCCTTACACAATACCTACAGCAGTGTGAAATTTGAATTGGCCTTTCCAAGGAAAATACATTAAGACAGCGCCAGAAAAAAAAATCTGGACCACCACAATTTTCCTGGCGAGTAAACCCAAACATTCTGATTTATGAAGAGCCACTGTAAAATAAGATCTGTGTAAATGGGAAGAAGCATATAGGGACAGTGATGCTAAAGATGTGTTTGGCAAACAATTTCTAACATTAGTACAGTTGTGAGTAGGATATTTCCCTCTAGTTAACAAAAATCTCAGAAACAGTAATCAAAAATGGATTGCTCATACTTTAAACCAAGGCTTCAAGATTAAGTGGGGATTTAGGGAAATAGAAGACAAAGCATGACCCTCTCAGAGATGATTACTTCTCCGTTCTACATAACATTCGTAAAAAACACCATCAATAGGCATAATAGCAGGAATAATATTAATTTCCTAAAGAGATGACAAGCAACCTTAACGACAGCAAGCATTTCTGAGAAGCAGTTAACAGACATCCTAACAGAATAAACAAGGTTTTTGAGATCAGATTAAGTGTACCCCACCTTGTCTCAGGACCTGCTATTAATGTAGACAGTTTAATGAAGGAATTCAGCTGAATGCCACCATTACATGACTCTCCTCACAGTTATTCCTGGGTCCTCTATTTCGGACCACTAGAGAATTCTGTTCAACATCGACCTCAACAGACTAAATCTATACTTTCAATCTTGCCTTCTGTGAAGAATCTAGACCTGGTATAGCTGCCACTCCACATTCTTAAAGTGCATGACACACTGGGCAATAAGGGTGCTAAGCAACATTTGCATTATGTGTCACAGGGACATAATGAAGTATTTGAGTCTTGGAAAGAGGCACAATTCACTCCAGTACCTAAAGTCATCCTCAGTCCTTCATTCCTTCCCTTCAAACTGCAGATCAGTAACTAAACTGCTTTGTGCTGCTAAAGTGATGCAAAACCCTGATGCTTGAAAGGCATATGGAATACATTAACAAGCATAGCCTTTTTGCATTACTCAACTGAGCCTGCCTTATACCAGATCAGAACACTAAGGTGACCTTGTGGCTATTCTCTGATCATATCCTGTCCAGTATTGACATAAAAAATTAGGGCAGTCACTCCTGGTCCTTGCTATCTTGAAGGAGGAAAGCCTATTGGAAGTGGTCTGTAACTGGTTATTCGCCTACCTTAAGGGTAGAACTATGAGATTAATGGTTGAAAGTGCCCTTTTAGTAAGAATGCGTATGCAGCAAAGGTCAGGTTTGCATCATAGGTTCATAGAGTAACACTAGGCTAACTGCCCTTGTGAGCCATTCTAAGCCTAGCCAATTACCCCATTTGAGAATTAAACCCTGCACCTTGTGTCTGTAAGGTAAACTCCTAAACCATTATGCCAGCCTCCCATCCCAGAGGCTTCAGCTTCTGTTCAACATTTTCATTAACCAGCTGTACACTAACCTTCCCTTAACTTGTTAAGCTACTCTGTGCTGATGACTTGGAGGCTGTAAATCCTTCTTTATCCTTCATTTTATCTGCTAGCCAGTAAAAAGAAAGTAATGCTGTTTATAAGTATATTAACTGTAAAAGTGGATCTTCAATGAAAGGCAGTTTAAACAGTAAATCATAACATTTGTGTCCCCTCATCATATATGCTCTTTCTCTCTGCCAGAATTTATGAAAGTAGTTGCAGTTTCCCTATGAGGAAACTACACAGATATCATGCTTGGTTGGTGCTGATTCATGTTGTTTTCTGTTCTGTGAGCCAGAATTTCATGCAAGGATCAGGGCTTTGCCAGACAAACAGCTGCATGCAGAGGCAGTGTAAAAGAGCTATATATGTATGCTCAGAAAGCAATCTGAAAAGGTACCTAAAACTGCAATCCTGTTCAGACATTATTTCCTTCTTGTAAATAACACACTATAAAATGAGTAATGATAATAAATGTAGATTTTAATACAGACTTCAAATGTTCTTATCCTTCATTCTTTATCCTTATACACTACTTTATCCACATCTAAGTATCTTGGTAAAAAGTAATAAAGTAGCCAATTAGCCATATTATGGTGCAAAAAAACTGCAATTTGAGTAAAAGATTAATATAAGTTAGTGGAATAGTATCTAACTTGATACAAAATGACTGTACAAAATCACAATATGAGAAATGAATTCTTACTAGATGAAGGGGGACTGTATATTAATTCCATGATATGATGAAAATCAGGTAATGAATATTCTTCCTTTGAGCTGTAAAAGCTACAATTTTGATAATAAAATAATTAAGAACAGCATAGTATCCAGGTGTTCTAGCTTTAGCAAAATCTTACAAATAAGATATACGATAATTAAATCCAGTAGATGTGAAATATCTGATAGGTAATATGAAAACCACTTTATTTTTTAACAGTTGAGTAGTGTTCATAAGGAAAACAGCTGTCAAAAGGCTGTAGTAATACAAGGAGGAATTTGCAGGAATAATCACAATCAACTTCGGCTGTTTGCAAACTAAAGCTTGGATTCATAACAAAAATAATGATACAGCTGCATAGTGAAAAATAGTGCAGTCAGAGTAGTGCAGTTGTGGCAAAAACAGAAGCTTTAA
>NC_056747.1:839309617-839404617 GCF_019279795.1 Protopterus annectens
CTAGGAGCCTAAACAAAAAAACTCCACTTCCTGGAAGCTCTCTTTACCCTAGAGTATCTTGATGTCTGTACAGTTTCAGAGATGTGGTTTAAAGCTGTGGACAGCACACCAACAGTTCAGGGTTATAATGGCTTCCACACATTTAGACCAGCTATTTTATAGGCAGGGACTGAAAGTGGAGGTGTTTCTATTTACATTAAAAATAAATATAGTTCAAGGCTGGTCAAACAATGCACTTGAGCTGCTCCATGTTCAAATCACCATAGGTAAAATCCAATACCACTTCCTTGCAAGCTATAGGTCCCCCTCTGTGACCCAGGAATCTCATACCATGTATTTAAACTTAATAGAAACACTAACTATCCAACCCAATACCATATTCGTGGGTGACTTTAATTACCCCACTATTAACTGGGAATCCTATACGACATGAAAGGTACATGCACAGAGATTCCTGGATTTTGTGAACACAAACTTCCTGGACCAGATAGTCAATACACCAACCAGGGGTGCAACCATACTCGATCTGGTCCTCACTAATATGGGAGAGTGCTGCACACCCCCTACTGTAATGCCATCCCTGGTAAAGTCAGACCACAAATGGTCTCTTTTTAAGTAAAAATAAAACCTGGACCCTCAGCTAAACCTGGAATATTCAGGAACTATTCTAAGGCTAACCGCCTGCTATTAAGTGAGAACCTGGCAAAATTTCAAGCCCCTATAGACCCTGAGAACACTTATGCCTATGCAAAACTGTTCACAGAAACCCTGTACAAGCATGTTAATAGCTGTGTAGAGGCAGCTGTACCCACAAGGAAGAAGTACAGAAGTAACTCAAAAAAATAAGCCACCCTGGTGGAATCACAGAATCAGTCGGATGTATAACAGGAGGAAGAAAATCATGGCAAAAATTAGGAGGTGCAGGATAAAAGCACTCTCATTAAACTAAACAAAAAACTCAGAGGGCAAATAAAGTCTATCAAAACTAAATTTGAGGTATGTTTGGCCTCCCAGGCCAAGCACAACCACTAAGCATTCTTTAGCTATGTCTGCAATCTCAAAGGCAATACACAGTTGTGTGCAGAGCTCATTGTAAATGGAGCCACCTATACTGAGCCAGAAAATATAACAAACCTCCTGGCTGATAAATTTAGCTTCAGCTCTACTCCTCTCTCCTCCTCAACCTTCCCTCAGGAAGTATCATCAAATATAGATCCCCTACTATCACTAGGGAACAGATCCTTAATGCTGTCTCTAAGACCAAGACCACTGCATCAGTGGGCCCAGACAATATCCCAGGATGCCTTCTAAATAGCATGAAACATGAACTATCAGGGCCTCTGGAATTACTGTTTAACTGTAGCCTCCAAAGAGGCTTCATGCCTCATGAATGGAGAAAGGCAACAGTCATCCCTCTGCACAAAGGTGGGTCGTCTACAGACCCTTGAAACTAAAGACCCATAAGTCTCACTAGTCTTAAATGTAAAGCCATGGAAAGAATTATCATGGAGATGGTCAGTAGAAATATAATAAACCTCCAGACACTGGACCCAACCCAGTTTGGTTTCGTAAAGGGCAGATCATGCCTACTCAACCTGGTGGACTTCTTTGAGAAGGTCACCAAAGCAATGGATGAGGGCAAAATCATTCACACTGCCTACCTTGACCTGGCCAAGGCATTTGACACAATACCTCACTCGGGCCTTGTTGACCGACTCAAGAAGTTCGGTACAAACCCTTATGTCACCCAGTGGAAAGCCAGCTGGCTCACAGACAGGACCCAGGAAGTTAGAATTGGGGAGTCTACCTCTACAAAGAGGCCAGTCACAAGAGTCCCTCAGGGATCAGTCCTTGGACCACTCCTTTTTGGCATTTACTTCTCAGATATCTAGGCCAATGTCCCTGGTCTCTGGCAGACTAAATTTGCAGATGATTGTAAATTAGGAGCGGTCATCAAACCTCACTCTGATGCAAATGTTCTCCAGGAGGGGCTGACACAGACAAACAACTGGTGTCAGAGTCATGGACTAAAACTAAATGCCAAGAAACACATAATAGTATCCTTTGTGAAGTCATCCATCCCTGGTAACTATCATATTGATAACACACTCCTTAGAGTTGACCCAGTAGTCAGGGACTTAGGGACACAGACAGTAATCTAGACTTTGACTGTAATGTGTCTACAGTGGTGAGGAAATCATTCTGTGTTGTGCAACTTATAAACAAAGGTATGGCATCTAAGTCCAAGGAAGTCATTGTTCCACTGTATTCGGCATTCATCAGACCTATCATTGAGTACACTGCCCCCTTTGGTATGTACCTAACCAGGCATATCCAACAACTGAAACGTCCACAGAGGTTCCTCACTAAAAGAATACAGGGCATAAGTAATATGTCCTATGCAGACTGCCTCAAGGCCCTAGCCCTGTATTCTGTCTCCTACATGCTTTTGAGGGGAGATCTATGCCTGGCATACAGGGCATTGTCAGACCCCACTCTGATGGACCTCCTGCATATCCACAAAACAAACAATACCAGAATTACCTGTTCTAAAGACTTAAACCTTACTTGTGATATAAATAAGACCTGCTGGAGAGATAGGTATGTATCCCAGAGACTACCCTGTCTATGGAACAGCCTCCCCATCTATGTGAAGCAGAGTTCCTCCCTTCAATTCAAATCCAACTTGGACAACTGGATGGGAAACCAGAAATTCATCCCTAGTTTGGCATCTATGTCTCTGATACAAACAGGTAACCTGTAAATGGTTCATCTCCCAGGCCCGTGCTTACACTTACCAAGGGTATCAGAACTTGTCAGAGATTTGGGATGCATGGCTAGGCTTAAAAAGGCCCTTGTGGTCATTAGCCTAGTAAACACCTATGAACTTATTCTTAACCCCTCCAAAGCTAAAAGTGCTATTTGGAACTCAAAAAAATAGTACAGGTACCCAAAACAAGTACAAATCACATATTTAAATAAAACAAACATTCAAAGTACCACATCTTTCAAATACCTGGGAGCCTGGCTGGACCAGTCACTCTACATAAAAAAAAAAACCCCAAAGAAACATCATTAATTCTGTCCTCTTTTTTTGCCATCAAAATTTCAGTGTTCCTTTCAACCAAGAACACCAATAGGCAAAGGTGTCATCCTTGTTCAACTAAATCCAGGTTTTACCAACAAATTTTTCATTTCTTCTTTGATCATAACTCTAGTGTCAGATAAAGTGTTTTCTAGGCGTTCTTTTACCTTTTACCCATTAAAGTCACAAACTCACTCTTAACCTGTACATATGCATGTAATATTCCTTTTATTGACATCTCCATCATTTAAGGAGTGCTGTAGACAAATTTTCCAAGCATTTTAGCCTGCTGACAAACTGGCAGTTCGACAGAGTGAAGTGTGTCCATACCCTCATACATGCACATACTCTTTTATATCACCATTTTCTCATGCTTCAATGGACGTATTGTGCACAGGGATGACACAAACAAGTATTTGTCTACTGGCCAGACATGACAGGGGTAGGTCAATTACAGGTTTATGCTACTCCAACAGGGATCTCTTCAAACATCAGCTGTTATGGTAAGTTTATTTACCCAGTTATACATTTTGCTGGCTAGGTACACATAATCAAAAGCAGCTGTGAAAGCATATGTATAATTCTTGTGCACTGAACAGTTATGTTATTTAATTTTTTTTTACAGTTAGAAATAAGGACATGAGTTGGCCAGAGGAAATGTCTTTTATAGCAAACAGCAGTAAGATTGACAGACACAAAGGTATGTATTATCTTTTAACATCAAATTAAAATCAGTTTTGTGTATAATAGTATTGCTTCAGGGATGTTAGTATTGTAACTATAATTATATGTAACATGAATAATTCACAAATTATCCTTTAATCTGTAGTTTTAAATCAATAAGATTTAAATTTTTATTTCGCAGAAGTATACTCTCATGTTTGCACTGCACTTCTCCCTTTAGTGATAACGAGGTGTCCACGTGTCTCCAAATTATTTCTTATTCTCTCTTTTTCTAAAAGAATTTTACTCTTTCTGTAGCTGGTTACTTAATTTTTAAAAATAAATGGTTGTGTGTACCTCTGTACTTTTTTTACACTTTCTTTTCTTACCTGTCAATGGCTATGAGGTCATTATCTCCTGCTGGCCTGTCTATTTCACCATTCTGTTGGCATTCAGGTATATTGGAAGAGTGGAATGAAGAAAAGAGAGTAGTATATTGCAGCTGTCCTCCATTAGGGCCTTAATAGATATTTATCAATGGTCCTAACTTCCCCTGTTTGTTGGAAATCAGAGTGCAAAACGTTTGCTCATTCAGGGTTGAAATAAATACTTACAAAAACTTTGATACATTCAGATAATAGTGACCATGATTTATTTTCATTAAGCAAGTTCCATAACTAGCCATGTATTGGTTACTGGAAGACAAGGTGCAGTACATTGTCAAACTGTAAAAGCAGGATGCTGTGCCTGTGTAAGAAACACATTAATCATAACCTCCTGTGATTAAGCTATATACAAATGAGATGCATAGCTGTTATCAAAAAAGGAGTGCCTAAAGGTTCTTATAATGTGCCCTTGCTGTAGCAGTGAGATGGAATTAAGATTCACCTCTTTTCACTTTTGCTTTGCCACATGTCTTGTGCATCTTGTCATGTCACCATGAACCTTGCATTAGTTTGAGCAGTCATTGGTGTATCAGAAGAATTAACATAATTAGCCAGTGTTATAACTTGCATTATATAGAGACAGATGTGCAGTGTTGTCAAGTAAGAACCAGATCATGGTCAAATAGGGCTGTAGGCAGAGTAGTAGATCAGAGCCCCCCTCCAGCAGCAGTGTACCCACCCCCCTGGCACCCCTCCCTCCACAGCTATTCCAGTGTCCCATTACTTGGCTGGTCCTGTCAAGTTGTTGTAAATGCTGATCTGATGTTGTTCTTTTCATTCATTCCTCAACAATTGGGTTACTGATCCATCCTTGGATCTGACTCTGCCTCCTTTCACAGACTTCAGATTCATCTCTCAACCTTCTCCCTCTACTCATAATGCAATAGTCCATTCCCAGCACCCCAGATCTTGTTTCCAGCCGTTGCGCACGGACATGGATCCTGTCTTGCAGTGTTAATTTACAGCTAGCTAGCTGTAAGTGCATTGATCTAATTTTATATATGCTATTTTTCATTCCCTTCTATATTTTATTATATTGTGTGTGTGTGTGTGTGTGTGTGTGTGTGTGTGTACACACACACACACATATATATATATATATATATATATATATATATATATGTGTGTGTGTATATATATATATATATATATATATATATATGTATATATATCCTTACCTCCCTTTAGTTTTTCAGTTTTTCTGTGTCTGGTGTCTTACTGTTAATATAGTAACTTTTTGTAAGTACTGTTGTTGGTACTCCTCCTTTCTGTTTCTTTCTTTCTTTCCTACCCTTTGTAACAGAGTATTCTTAATTACCATTGTTGGTAATTGTCTTCCCTACCTATCAATAAAAAACTCTCCTTTTCTTCATCTTGTATAGATCATTTACATGGGTTTTCTATCATAGCTGAAAAGCTGACATGTTTTAAAAAATGGACTTCCTGTGGGCATCTATTCCTCAATTTGGATGCCCACAGGGATTGCATTTATTGCTTAGGAGCAGCACACTTAGGTGCGAACTGTACCATTTGCACAGGATTTATTTCTAGAGCTATAGCTCACAAGTGTAACAAGCTTGTCCTTAAGGGCTTACTTCCACCTTCAACTTCTTCCTCTTCGGGGGTTCACATCCCTAGCAAATCTTCGAAAGCTCCTTCAGAGGACAGAAAAAGACTACTGCCAAAGTCTCTGAAGGCTTCCTATTCCTCGAAGCCTCCACAGAAAGTATAAAGATCTTCGGATGCGATTTTGTCGGATCCCAAGACAAGCTCTACGGATCCCAAGACTTCAGATCCAATAGTTATATCTTCCACTTCGTCTTTGCAACCCACAGATCCAAAACCTTTGATTCAGACATTGGGTGCATCTCAGACTCCAAGTACTCTTTCTACCATTTTCATTTTACACCCGATATCTCAATGTCTCTACTCCCCAGTTTTGCAAACCCTGAGGAAACACTCCAGACCTCAGTCCACCACCTCGTCCATCAGGTCTCCCAGGAGTCTCTCTGAAGCAGAGGTGGATAGGATGATGAGGAAGATCCTCAGAGCTCAGATTCAGATGCGGTTATTCTGGCTTAGGCTCCCATTGGATCCATGAGTGTTCCATCCACCTTGCATGATACTGTATCTCCTCCTCAGATTTGTCCTACAGTTTGAGAGCCCCAGGATCTGACAGTTTCAAGAGTACTGGAGTTGGAGCCAAAGAGAGTCACTTTTTTGACCCCGATTGTATCCCTTACCAGTTCACTCCTGTTCTCTTGAATCAGAATGAATCCTGGACCCAAAGCATCAGCGTAAGATCTGTGGGCCCGGAATTGACTCTGATGTTGTCCGAACCATCGTTGCCCCTTGGATCCTCAGCATTAGATAGCTCAGGTCCATCTCCTTTCTTGGGACACGGATCCAAGTAGGGTTGTGGCTTGCCTGCTTTGGAAACCTAGACTCCGATATGGCCACCCACGGCATCCCCGGGTCTGTCGGCCTTAGAGATTTTGGAGAGGGTTCTCTCTCATTCAATAGATCGGGTCTCACGCTTTCTCATACCCTACACCATATCCCTCTCTGGTTACAAGCTCTGATCCCATCAGACCAGGGTTAGCCAGTATGAAGTAGCATCCAGAAGGTTCCCATGGAGGAACACCCACCTCTGTTTGGACACCTCTCCAAAGTATCCCACTGAAGAGGTTCACTGTAAGAGAATGTGCCAAAGGAATCACATGGATGCCCCTATAGAATCCCTCACCAAAGATAATGACTTCAATGAAAGTGAAGGTTCCCATATATCACCACCTGATTATGTCTCCTTTGGAGACATTTTTGAGATCCTTAAGCAAAAAGGGGTTTGGTCCTCAGATAGCTCTTCTTCTGAAGAGTTAGTATTCCTGGAAGCTTTTGGTTCTGGCCCATCAACATCTTGGGTGATTTCCCCACCCGATGAACTTATCAACCTGGTCTGTAGCTGGGCATAGAAGGAACTGTATTTTTTTAACTGATCCCACAATGACCAAACAAAATTTTTGCCCTTCCTAAAGATAGACCACATTGGAGCAAAGGAGTCCTTGTTGATGCAATGGTTGTAGCAGCAGCCACCAACAAGGAGCTTGCAGAACAGAGCTCGTCTGTCCACTCTCTTGCAGAGAGTCCAGAGCGATGGACAGATTTAGAAAGCATGTGTTTGCTTCAACAACCTTTGCCGTGAGGTCCATGAACTATTTGGCGTACTTTACAAGACTGCAGAGGGAGTTGAGCAAGGAGCTCTCAAAATCTGTCTCAGAGTGCATGTCTGCAGAGGATTACGAAAGATCATCCTCTCAGCTGGTTACACTTTTATCTGTTTCAAATGTATCTATGAGGTTGATTTCTCATGCAGCAGAAGGTACCTCATGGGCTGCTGGTTCAAGTATTGCCATAAGAAGACGTGCCAGGATGCAGTTATGCAATTCTGCAGAGCCTTTCAAGTCTTCTTTCTTTCAACCATGAATCTTTGATGGAACTTCCTTGTTTGGCCCTTCTGTGAAAGAAACACTTTGTCGCAGTGAACAGGAAGGAAAGAGCCTGTCTGCCATAAGGATTCACTTTTCTACCCCTCAACGATCCATTTCCTGGAATCAAAGAGGGGGGCAAGAAAATGTGGTTCCATAAATCCCAGTGACCTTTCTGGGATGCATGCAGAGACAACTCCCTCAGAGGCAGAAGAAGGAAATCCAATGGAAAACGCCATCCTTGTGGTACAGGAATCCCACAAAATCAGGGTTCTGAGATTCCTTTCCAGATTGACCCTTTCAGCACTTCTGAAGCACTGCCCAAACACCTGCCTATGGGGGCAGTTGGGGGATGCGTGTCATTGCACCCAGATGAATGGGCTGCTATAACAAAAGATTCTTGGGTGCTAAAAATAATATCCAGAGGTTATCTTATACCATTTTTCCAAATGCCCACTTCCAAATGAAGAAAGCTTCTCGACATTACACCCAGAGAGAAGCTGCAGCTCAAGAATTTCAGAAACTGCTGGACAAAAGGGTCATCCAGAAGGTCCCACCAGAGCAGAAAATGTTCGGAATTTGCTCAAGCTTCTCTTTAGTGCCAAACAAAGCAGTGGACCTGAGACCAATTTTGGACCTAAGCAACCTGAAACAATTTGTAAGGAAATCAAAGATTCAAATGGTCGTGGTTCAGTCTTTTCTTCCTCCTTTACACAGAGATGATTGGATGTCGTTGATTGCTCTTCAGGATGTATACTATCATGTCAAAATTAACAGATGCTCCCAAAAACACTTGCACTTTCGACTGGGAGCCAGTCACTGTCATTTCAAAACCAGGCACATTAGCCTCACTACAGCCCCCAGAATGTTGACCCAAGTGTATGGTAGTGGTAGCAGCTCACTTGAAACTGCAAGTATTGCAGGTGTTTCCATACTTTGCTGATTGGCTCATCACTGCCCCCTTTAAGCATCTTCTAATATAATCCAGGGACTATTTGCTTCAAATTTGCCAATCTCTAGGCATTGCAGTCCACATTTCCAAATCAAAGCTTATACCATTACAGAGCCTGGAGTTCATTGGTGTTCATTTGAACACATTGTCAGGTTGTTTCTCTGTCCCTTCATCGGGTGGCCACAATCAAGTCTCACATTCATAAAATTCTTTCTCAGCCTACTCCTCATGCCAGACTTGTCCTTCAGGCTGTAGGTCCAGTAGCGTCTGTAATATTAGTTCCTTTAGCACGTTACTGTATGCATGTTGTGCAGTGGACAGTAGCTGTTCAGTGGTCTAGTCTTCGACAGCCTCTCCCCTACCCAGCCAACCTTATTCAGGTATGTAAAAATCATATTCATTGGTCGATCAGTTGGATGACATCTACGTTGGCCACCCCTTTGTTCTGTCTCCCCAAGTAACCACAGTGGCCACGGACACCTCCCTACTGGGGTGGGGGAGGGGCATTTCTTGGGAAGGACAGTCCAAGGCATGTGGTCCCCCCACCCAAGAAACCAGTTCACATATCAATGTCTTGGAAATGACAGCAGTCTGTCTAGCTTTGCAGGCATTTCAAGATGTTCTCCCTCCAGGGACTATTGCAATCCAAACCTGCAACATATTTATGGTCTGGTACATCAGCAAACAAGGGGTGACTCTATCCCTTTATCCTCCCTTTATCTCCTTCTGCTGAGAATCTATGAGTGTGTAATAATGGGCCATCTCCTCCAACCGCTTTCTAATAGCAATGCACATTCTGGGGAAATCCAACATACTAGTGGACAAACTCAGCAAGTCCATTCTGATGCCTCACAAGTGGTCTCTCAATCAATCAGTGGCAGAGAACATTTTCCGTTGGTGGGGCCAACCTTGCTGCGACCTTTTTGCCTGTCCCAACAACAGATGCAGCAGTTACTTTGCCCTGATTCACCCTCAAGGGAAGTCATCGAGAGATGTCCTAGTCCATGTTTGGCCCTCCGGTCTCCTGTATGCCTATCTCCCAGTACCTCGGATTCTGAAACTCTTACAGAAAGCCAGCCAGTTGAAGAATGCAGTCATCCTCATTGCCCCCCATTGGCCTCATCAGGTTTGGTTCCCGTTTTTTTGGTCTCATCTTTGTTATTCTCCTTGGATACTGGACCCAAGTTCAGACCTTCTGTCACATCCCAATCTTCCAGCCTTCAAACTAACCGCATGGTTTCTCCAGTTCCAGTAACAGCTAGACAGCCCAGGCTTTCTTCCCCAGTTTGTAATATACTTTTACCCTCACAAAAAGACTCCACTAAGGTAATTTACAAGAGTAAGTGGAAAAGATTTTCAATTTGTGCCCTGAAAAATGATATTGATCCTTTTACTGCCACTATTTCTTCTGTATCGGACTTTTTAGCTTCTCTCTTAGAAGGTGCTATTTTTTTCTACAATCATAGTTCATTTGGCAGCCATATCAAATTTTCAGTCCGGAGATATTTCTTTCCTGGCTGCTTCCAAATTATGTATGGCCTTTCTGAAGGGTACTTTTCTGCTCAGGCCCCCAGTGAAAGATCCTTCACATCTGTGGGACTTAACAGTAATACTGCAAAGTTTAACTCAGCTACCCTTTGAACCTTCAGCAAACACTGATCTGAAATTCCTGTCCTGAAAAACAGCATTTTTAGTGGCAATTATTTCTGCTAAAAGAATTTATGAACTCCAGACGTCTTCATTGAAAGCTCCATGCGTTCTTTTTTCATAAAAACAGGGTGACCTTATGAACCAATCCTTCTTTTCTACCAAATGTGGATTCTGAATCAAATATAAATCAAGCTATTCATTTTCGAGTCTTCTTTCCAAAATTTTCGAACAAAGGAGAATACATTCTGCATCTATTAAATGTTCATAGACAACTGTTTCTACTTACACAGAATGAAAGAATTCAGAAAGACAGATGAGCTGTTTGTTTCTTTCTCACCTCGTCAATTGGGTTCTCCAGTTTCTGAAGTTGCCTTGGCCGAATGGATAACTAATTGCATTTTCTGGATTTATTCTCAGCAAGGCCTCTCCTTACCAAAACTTCCTAAAGCCCTTTCAAATAGATATATGGCCACCTCAGCTGCTTTCTGGTCTAGAACTTCCATTGAAAATATTTGTGCAGCAGCCACCTGGTCTAATGCTCATACCTTCATTACGTATTACAAATTGGATATAACCTCCAGAAACAGAGTTGCTTTTGGTTCAGCAGTTCTCCGGAATATCCTTCCATGAATGCTACCCAAGTTGTACGTAGCTGGGGACTCGGTCTCAATTGTTGAAGAACGAATAAAAAGGACAACATCAGGTATTTAAGTTAAGTACTCACAATAACTAGGCATCTGTGTTGCCCATTTTCATTCTTCCTCAGCTCCCCTCCCTGCATCCCCCTTCCTGTCATCTTCTGGAATGACCTGATAGACCTTTCAAACCTGTTCCAGGTTTGAGCCCTACTTTAATTTCTATTCTCCGATCTGTGGTGTTACAGATGGACTAGGACGTTATGGGCAGAGGGAGGAGCTCGATAAATGAATCTGAAGTCTGTGAAATGTAGTAGACTCAGACTGTAGGTCAGATCTGTAACCCCGATGTTGAGGAAGAATGAAAATGGACAACACAGATGGCCAGTTATGGTGAGTACATAATTTAAATTCTAACCTGTCAGTATGTAAACCAGTTTATTCTTTACTTCTACAATAATTACAGATGTATGGATTTAATTTAAAACTGTTTTCAAATTTTATAGCACAAACACTGATAGTGATTTGCTAAACAAAACAATGTAGTCTCAAAATGAAAACAGACTTGGCATGAACAGTAAACTTTTCAGTCCTTGACACTTACATTAATTGAAACGGCACTGAAACCCACATTTAAAGGAAATACATACGGCCAGTGATCGATTAAGTTTAACTCTGGGCTGTTTTCAGGCTATAAACCACTTCTACACATTTTAGGACCATGCATACCTGCATGTGTTCTCTGATGTACCTTCCTGATTGCATTAAATTAAATTCCTTATATAATACAGCACCACTTGTTGGAGTGTGTTTTAAATTTGTGGTTTTGAACATTTTTTCAGTAAGCAATGAAACAATACACATGAACCAATAAAGATAAAACCACCCATTTCAGAATATTTCAACCACAAAAGTCCCCTCAGACTTCTGTCGTCATAATCCACCACTGTCAGTCAATATATACAAACTCTGCAGAAGTAAAAGTCATCTAAATAATTCCACGTTAAAGAGATCTATATCTATTGAAGAAGTTGATGCTGTCAAACAACTTTATATTTCAGTGTTTCATGTACAAATTCAGTGCCTGAAGTCTCATTTACAACATTTGTAAACTGGTAATATTGCAATATGGAATGGCTGTTAAACTGACAACAGGTTTGTAGTTACTAAGCATCTCACCCAAAGGAAGACACACTCAGGAGTGCATCACCCTCATCCTCCCTTAAAGAAAACCACAGTATCAACATTCCATCTCCATGGTGTGGGAGTAAAACCCACAGCCTTCTGCACCAAAGGCAAGTATGCTTTCAGGTGTTATAGCACAAATACTGGTGATGACCATTTGCTAAACAAAACAGTTATGCATTTAAAACAGACTTAGCATGAGCAACAGTAAACTTCTCTTCCCTTGAAACTCACAATTCCTTGAAAATGCACCTCACATCTCAATTTGATAGTTGGTGGAGAGGTTTCAGGCTCTTGTCTCCTGCAATCCTGGTACAGAATTTGAACCTCAACAAGTTAACCAAATTGCCATCCCTAACTGGGGCATTTCACAAACAGACACACACACTTCTTGTCATGTCACTCATTTACCGAAGGGAACAGTTTGTTTCTCTCACAGCCGTTTTCCATGTTTGCTTGCTTGTCTTTCATCTGACAATTCTCCCCTACTGATGGAGCAGCTTGCTCAGCAGTTCTCCGTGCTGTAAATCCTGTATGAAAGCATGTCTTTAGCGTGACACTTCCAATGTTTAAATGTGTGTGCATGCATTGACACACTCACAGACCCTACTAAAGACAGAGTGAATCCTGTGTGCATCCTTAAAGAAGAAATGTAAGTTTTTTTTAATTTGTTTAAATTAAATGTTGTGGCATCCTCCCAAGCTAGCAGGTCATAGGCAACTGCGTGAGTTGCCTAGTGCTGGATCATGCTCTGTTGATAACACAAAAACAACCTGTTCACCAAAATCTATGAACCTCCACTCAAATGTGCGATTTATCAAAACAAATTTACATATTCAAATAAAAGGAAGTGGTAACTTAAAATGTATTGGTTATGATCTAAAGCAGGTGTTAAGGAACAAACCTTAGGAGTTGGGTTCAACCTCCTCATTATGTACAATGATATATTATACAGATTTTAAGAATGTTTTCTTTTTAGATTTTATTTTGTTGATAAGGACGGCCTCCTGAAAAATTTTCTCAGAGCTGAAAATCCCTGCCATAATGTCATGAAAGACTGAACCCATAATGCCTCACTATCTAAATTAATGTATAAATTACTGTATTTCAATGTTAAAAGCAGCAGAAGTAGTTTCTTCCTAGAAAGGCAAGTTCTCATCTAGTTATTGAGATGGAACGCTTCACATTGAAAATTGACAAAAGATGCTGCAGTAATGAAATCACAATGTAAATAAGCCACAAGTTAATTTTAGTTATCCATAATGCTTTGCCATTGTAGGTAAATCTTTGCTCAGTACCTACCATGACATTATTGTGTAGGTGTAGGGTTGCCATCTTTTCAAATGCCCAAATTGGGACATTTTTTGTAGAAATGGGAGATTTTGCAGGACAAAATATACCCACGGCCACTGCAAAGGACAGAACTTCACTTTTTTGCCAAACTAAAATCTTATTTATGTAACATTTGAGTTGCTTATGCTATTTCATATAATATTTATGCGTTCCAGATACAAAATAACTGTTTTATGCAACTATTAAAGAAAACTTAAGGAATATATTTGTCTTAAAATCTCAGGACATTTGTCATTGTTTAGGTTTTTTCACAGGACACAACTGCCCAAAATGGGACTGTCCCTTGCAAAGAGGGACAGGTGGTAGCCTTATGTAGGTGTGGTTATAAAGAAAAACTGAGTAAACAGTGAAATGAAAATGTCAAATAGCACACTATATCCTTTATTTTTTGCAAAGCCACATGCAACGTTATCATGAGGTGTGCAACAGTAAAATATTCTAAGGGATTCTCTAACCCTTCATCCATTTTCAGTAAAAAACAAAATAAATTTTGGACTTTGCTTGAGGAGCAGTTTCAGGAGACATAAAAGTGCATTGTGTTCGGGACATCAAGGATATATGCAAGCACATAAATGTAAAAGAGAACTCTGATCAAGGAATGTAATTCTCTGAATCATCTTGAGTTCCCTGGACCTCTTACAGTTGTTACAGACAGTGCCACTGTCATGTGGTACATCAACAAGCAAGAGGGAACCAGGTCTTACCTCCTTTACAGACCAGCCATGTCAGCTTGGGATATAGCATCACAGTACAATCTCACTGTTCAGGAATCCTACTTACTGTCAGAGCAAAATTGTGAGGCAGGCAAGCTGGGCAAAACAAGGGCAGACCCTCATGAATGGAAACTAGATCAGTCTTCCAAGATTTGATCCATCTGTGGAGAGTTCCTCAAGTAGACCTGTTTGCCACCTCTCTAAACTATAAACTTTCAAGATTCTACTCTCAAGACTCCATGCAAGGAGGCCTGAATGACAGATACCTTTTCCTTTCCTTGAACAGGAATGATCCTGTATGCTTTTCCACCCTTTCCACTGATATCCAGGTTACTTCTGATGATTCAGAATGAATTGCCCAAGATGATTGTGATGATTCCCTGCTGACCCAGCTAACTGTAGATGTGATAGTGTTCAATCTCGCCGTTTGTTCTTACACATGGGTTCGGAGCCGATCCTCGGCTCCGTGTCGGCCGCTTGCAAGCTCTGCATCGAGAAGAAGCTCGAGACAATCTAATACCCACAATCCCCCTCTGCCTTTACCTCAGATCTAGTTTGCCGCTGCTGCGTTCGCATCGCTGGGAGCTAGCTCGAGCATCTAAAGTTAAGATATAACTTATTTTTGTTATATTTTATTGGATAATTTGTTCTCATAGAAAGGATTAGTTGATATACTGAGTGTGTGTGTTTGAGTAGGTTAAATTCTCGGTACCGTTAATTTTATTAATTGGTTAGAGTTTTTCGAGGCCTACCAACCCTACTTAAATTTGACACCGGACTTGACATTTAAATCGGATTTGACTTTTTTTCACCGAATTTGACTATTGTACTGGACTTGACTCTTATCTTACTTGGAAAATGTCTGATAAAGTGAAATCAGGTTTTAAGCGTTGTCAGTGTGGCCAAAAAATGTCAGTGACTGACAACCATAGTTCCTGGGTCTACTGCCTTGGCCCTCTCCACTTACAAGAGGACTGTTCAATCTGTCACTCTTTTAGTGGGAGGGTCATGACAGATAGGCGCAGGAAACTCATGGACAGAGGATTATTAAAACCTTCTTTTCAGGAGGCTCTGGATGCTTCTGACCAGGCATCGAAATCCTCGAAGGAATCGAAGACGTCGGAGCCCAAGTCATCGGCTCCGAGCTCTTCGAGTAAAGTTAGATCACCGGTTCCACAGACTTCGGGGCCGAGTGTTCAACTGGTGTCGGTTCCTGAGCCTCGAGTCTTGGAACCGGTGATGGAGCTCCCTCCTTCGACTTTATTGAGGTCGGTTCCGTCTTGGTTCCTTCGACCCGTTCTTCTTCCAAACTCTCCGATGTCGATGTGGATCGTGTGGTGCAGAAGTTATTGGAGCATTCGGCCCTGTCCAAACTTATTTCAGTTTCCACCCAGTTGGTGTCGAAACTTGAAGGCCTCCCAGTGTCTCCATCCATTCCTCCTCCGAGACCTGTCCAGTCTTTGGAGCCGGAAGAGGTTGATCTTCTGATTGTGGAGCCCTCGGGTCCAGAACCGTCCTTTCTCGGTCTGTTCCTCTCACCTCGACTCCGTCGGACCCGATACCGGAGTCTCGGAGCCGACGATCTGTCCTTGGTTCCGGGGCCGAGAGTCGAACCGATGTTTCGGTTCCGACTCTTCCCCTCGGGGCCTCGGCGCGGATCGATTCGGCTCCGTCCTCGGGGTCGATGCCTTCGGTGCCTGTTTCGGGGATTCTTCCCATTTCTTGAACCGGAGATTCTTCGATTCGGGACCCGGGGGCGTTCGACCTAATGAGGAAGGTGTTGTCTACCCAGACAACCACATCAGTGGAAGCAACCTCTCCTCCCCATAAAGGGCCGTTATCCTCCTCTGCACCCACGGCCACATCCAAGCGTCGAGCACCAGTGTCTCAGCCACCCCTGGAGGGTGCCCCCTCTTCCTCGGAGGCTTCTTCGGATGCTCCCCACGAAGAAGTCCCTAGGAAAAGATTGTGTAAGAGGAGACACTTGGATTCTCCACAAGAATCCTTGACATCCGACACTGACTTAGATGAGTCAGAAGGGTCCCCTAAGTCACCTTCAGAAGATGTCTCTTTTTCGGACATATTGGAGATCCTGAAACAGAGAGGTGACTGGCAGTCCCTTCCCCCTTCTGAGGATGAGTCAGTTTTGCTGAAGGCATTCGGTGCTCGCCCTTCTTCCTCCTGGGTCACTCCGCCCTTCGACGAATTAATGGAACTTATTGCTCAAGGGCGGAGGCTCCTGACACAGTGGAACCAGTCCCAAGGAAACCCAATAAATATATCACTGCACCTCAGGACAAGACCTACTTAACAAAAGGAGTTCCAGTGGACGCTATGGTGGTGGCAGCGGCCACGAAAAAGGAGATGTCGGAATCTTCCTCATCTGTCCATTCCCCCTAATAAAGATTCTAGGACTATGGACAGATGCGGAAGCGCATTTTTAGTTCAGCGGCTTTTTCCATGCGATCCCTGAACTATTTGACCCATTTTACACGACTACAGAGGGATCTAGTCAAAGAGTTGGGAGATACCCTCCAGGGTACTACAGATGCTGCTGTCTCAGAGAAAGTGACAGCGCAACTTAATACCCTTACATCCATTGTGAACTCGTCCATGAGGCTGATTTCTTACGCAGCCGAAGGTTCGAGTAGGGCAGCAACTTCAGCGATTGCTCTTCGCAGACAATCCTGGATGCGCTTATGTTCATTTGCGGAAGCCTTCAAGTCTTCCTTTACTAACGCGGTGCCACTCTCTTTGGCCCCAAAGTAAAGGAGACCCTTACCCGGTGTGAACAGGAGGGAAAGACTCTGTCTGCTGTCGGAGTCCGTTTTCCACCCCAACCAGACCGTACCCCAAAGGGCAACGTGGTGGAAAAATGTGGTTTCAAAACCCCAAGGATCTTTCCCAGGCACACGGGTGATGCCCTTCTAGAGGCAGAGGAGGGGCAGAGGTGGAAGACGCCGCCCTGGCGGCAGAGGGGTCCGCAGCATCAAGGTGACAGGGATACACTCCTGGTAAACCTTTCCAGCACTCCTGAGAGGAGGCCCGACTGTCCTGCTCTGGAGGCAGTCGGGGTCGCTAGCTTTATACCCTCAGGCCTGGCAAAATATAACTACAGACAAGTGGGTAAAAAGCGTGGTTACCAGAGGTTACAACATACCCTTTCTATCCCATCCCATTCCAAAGAAAAGACTCCCAGATGTACCGCCCCATCTGTGAGAGCCAGCAGCTATAGAAATTTCAAAGCTGCTAGAAAAAAGAGTCATCCAACCAGTCCCAGCGGACCAGCAAGGATTCGGAATTTACTCAAGGTTCTTTTTAGTTCCAAAGAAAACAGGGGACTGGAGGCCCATCCTGGACCTAAGCGACCTCAATACCTTCGTCAAGAAAGAAAAGTTCCGAATGGTCACGCTTCAATTGATCCTTCCATTCTTACAGAAGGACAACTGGATGTGCTCAATAGATCTGGAGGATGCATACTACCACATCAAAATGGCCAGGGCATCCAGAGATCATTTGCGCTTCCGGCTGGGGGCCAGTCACTTTCAATTTCGGGCCCTGCCCTTTGGTCTGACCTCAGCCCCCAGGGTCTTCACCAAATGCATGGCAGTGGTAGCGTCTCACTTGAGACGCCAAGGATTCCAGGTGTTTCCGTATCTGGACGACTGGCTCCTTTCTGCCACCACCCAGCGTCAACTATTACAGGCCAGAGACTATACTCTTCAACTGTGTGTTCACCTAGGAATTTCCGTAAACTTCGGAAAATCCTTACTTCAGCCATCACAGAGTATCTTGTTCATAGGAGCGGAATTAAACACATGTCAGTTAATTCTAAGACTTCCTCCAGAAAGGATACTATCACTTCAGACTCACATACATATTCTTCTCTTGTCCAGGAAATCTCCAGCAAAACTGGTACTGAAGGTTTTGGGACTCATGTCAGCTTCTCTTATTGCAATACCCTTGGGAAGGCTGCACATGAGAGTCCTACAATGGCTACTGTTTGCACAATGGTCGTTCCAACAACTACCTCTAACACACGAGATTCTTATAACGAACACATGCAAAACACACCTAAACTGGTGGCTTCAAACGTGCAACCTTTCCAAGGGGAAACCATTTGTGCTACCCACGCCTACAGTTACGGTGACCACGGACGCTTCCCTGATAGGGTGGGGGGGCATCTTTCAGGGACAGACAGTCCAAGGCGAATGGACCAATTTGGAGTACAATCTGCACATCAATGTTCTAGAGTTGAGGGCAGTGTTTCTAGCGTTGCAACACTTTGCTCCCCTTCTTCCTCTGGGAACTATTGCAGTTCAGACGGACAACATGTCGGTAGTCTGGTACATAAACAAGCAAGGGGGAACCAAGTCCTATCAGCTATGCAGAGAGGCCATGAGAATCTGGCAATGGGCGGAGTCCACGGGTCACTTTCTAATAGCAACGCACATCCCGGGGTCATCCAACGTCATAGCCGACAGGCTGAGCAGAGCAATTCTGTTACCGCACGAGTGGTCCCTAAAACAGTCAGTGGCGAAAAGGATATTTCGAACGGTGGGCCAGCCTTCCTGCGATCTGTTTGCGTCTCCAATGAACGCCAAATGCGGGAGATACTTTGCCCTATTACCCCCTCCAGGGAAGTCCCCAGGACGCACTGATCCACGATTGGCCCCGGGACTCCTGTACGCATTTCCTCCATTTCCCTGATATCAAAGTTTCTCCAGAAAGCCAGAAACCTACACAGGACAATAATCCTCATTGCCCCATTCTGGCCTCGTCAAATTTGGTTTCCCTTCCTGAAGACACACTGCATTCGGGGACCCTGGATTCTGGACCCAGAGCCAGATCTATTGACTCACTCGTCAGAGGCTCCCCATCCCGCGCTCTTGTCCCTCCATCTAGCAGCTTGGTTGCTCCAATTCCCAACTTAGCCAGGTCTGATCTTCTTTCACCGGCAGTTCAGAATATATTGGTGGCTTCTCATAAAGCTTCCACTACTAAAACATATTCTAGTAAATGGAAGCGATTTGTATTCTGGGCGAATACACAGAAAGTGGATCCTTTTATAGCTCCTTTGAATAAAATATTAGAGTTTTTAACAGACTTGTTCCATCAGGGTGCTTCTCCTGCCACACTAAGGGTTCAATTGGCTGCCATTTCAAATTTCCATGTGGAAGAATGTGGGGCTCCTGTTATGGCCCACAGACTTTGTAAAGCCTTTTTGAAAGGGGTTTTTCATATTAGACCACCAGTTAGATCTCCTACGTCACCTTGGAGTCTAAACTTGTTGTTATCTAAATTAATGCTGCCCCCCTTTGAACCAGCCTCCTCTTGCCCATTAAAATTTTTGTCCTGGAAGACACTGTTTTTGGTAGCCATTACATCCGCTAGGCGAGTATCTGAACTTCAGGCTCTCTCCATCAAGCACCCTTATTTGATCTTTCACTCTGACAGAGTTTCTCTTCGAACTAATTCATCCTTCCTCCCTAAAGTTTGTTCTGTTAACAATATTAATCAGTCCATTGAATTACCCACCTTCTTCAAGAATCACTCCAACAAAATGGAGTATATGTTGCACAAATTAGATGTTCACAGACAACTAAGGTTTTACTTGGATAGAACAAAAGATCACAGAAAAACTGATCAACTTTTTGTGGCCTTTGCTGATAACAGGAAAGGATTAGCGGTTACCAAAAGAACTCTTTCTAAGTGGTTAACGGATTGTATAATCTATGTCTATGATTCTTCAGATCAAACTCTTTTACACAAACCCAAAGGACATTCCACAAGGTCAGTGTCTACATCTCTGGCTCATGCAGCCCACCTACCACTAGACGCTATTTGTGCGGCTGCTACTTGGTCTAAGCCACATACATTCATTTCTCATTATAAGGTAGACAAGGTTTCTAGGGACAGGGCAACCTTTGGTTCCACTGTGCTCAAGAACGTCCTTCCGTGAGTTCCTCAGGAACAAGGAGCTAGGGACGCTACCCATGTGTAAGAACAAACGGCGAGATTGAACACTATCACATATAGAAGTTATGTCCTTACCATAACGTTCCATGTGGAGTGTTCATCTCGCCCTTGTTCTTACATTCCCACCCTCCCGCCCTTAAGAAGAACGTTCATTTTTGGTGCCTGGCCGGGGGCATTCTGCTTCTGCTTTGCAGATGTTGTGTACATAGTTGGCATGTATATATATGTGTATGTGTCTATATATATATTTATATATAGACTCTTAGTTCTGTGCATATGTGATGTAAGCATGAATGTGCTCTCTCTAGAGACTGGTTTGCTTGCAAACTAGATCTGAGGTAAAGGCAGAGGGGGATTGTGGGTATTAGATTGTCTCGAGCTTCTTCTCGATGCAGAGCTTGCAAGCGGCCGACACGGAGCCGAGGATCGGCTCCGAACCCATGTGTAAGAACAAAGGCGAGATGAACACTCCACATGGAACGTTATGGTAAGGACATAACTTCTATTTCTCTCTTCTTTTGGAAATGGACAGGGGGAGTTACCACAAACTTCCTCACAGAATGGCTCTACTTATACAAGACCAGGAGTATTTGATACACCCTGACCCCAGTTAACTTCAACTGACTGCCTGGATGATAGGGTTTTAATTTCTTTTACGCACCTATTTACTGAGGATGTGCAGCAGGTACTAATGGAGGCAAGAAAGATTACTACCAGAAAGTCACATATTAGTAAATGGAAACGATTTTTTAGTTGGTGCCAACAGTGTAACCAGCACCCTTTCAAGGCTAGTGATCTGAAGTACCTAACTTCATTTGTGTAGCAACCTATGGGTATCGGATCCGACTTCGGATCCGAGCCGGCAGTTTTCAACAGCTTAGATCCAAGCTCCTAGCTCCTCCCCCTACCCATAAACCCCTGCCATCCCTGACTGACCTCAGATCTAGTTTGCCGCGCTTGTCGTCAGCAGCTGGGTTTTTGAGCTCCAGGCTTGGTCGTTAGTTGTGAGAAAAAAATAGAAAAATTTTATTCTTTTCTATCCCTTTAGTGTGTGTGTGTTGTGTTTAGATCCCTTTGGTCTGTAAACCCTAGTGTTAACTCTATTTTAGTTATATTTTTTCCCTCCCTCTCCCTCGCTAGTTTGTCAGGGTCTGTGTGCATGTATTGGGGCCTAACGAGTGTGTCCTCCTTAGCTTAAATGTCTGAGGCCCCAAAACCAATCTTTTCTAAATGCACCGAGTGTGGCAATAAGCTTTCACCGGCTGATGGCCACACTCGGTGTGTTCTGTGCCTTGGGGTTGGACACCTTTCCTCTGGGTGTTCCATCTGTGCGGCGTTCAACCCCAGGGCACTTACCGGAGATCCAAGCTGATCCTGGTGGGTCTCTTGCCCCTGGATTCGGCTTCGGCCTCCGGTCCTACCATGGCTTCCACCGTGGCTTCGGTGGCGGCCACTCCTGCCTCTCTCCCCCCGGCCGGCACTCAACCTCCCGATGTAGGCCCGGAGGAGAGGGAGGCCAGGAAAGACAAAAGGAGGGAGAAGCACCACAAGCGGAGGGCCGAGGCCTCCGCGTCGGCCCCCCCAGCTAAGTGGTCTTCTCCCTCCAGGGCTTCCCGGTCTCCTCCCTCTCGGATCCGGTCTCCATGTTTTTCACCGGGTCCTGAGGAGGAGGAGACCTGATCTCCGAGGTCATCGAGGCGGCACTCCCGTCCTGCTCGGTGGCCTCGTCGAGATCCACTCGCAGCCTTTGTGATGCGGATTTGGACCGGATGATGCGAAGGTTCCTCCAGGCCCAACTGCAGATGGGAGCGCTCCTGCCCCCCCCTCCAAGGGGGAGCTCGACCCCTTTCTTTGCCCCGATAGCTCCTTCTCCGTCCCGCTTCCCGGGTTTGGAGCTTTTGGAGCCGGGCAGCCTTGGAACCGGGGGTGGGTCGGCACTAACAGTCTCGGGTACTTCGGCGCCGACGCTTCCCCCGAGCCTGTCGGGTCCGTTTTGTTGGATCCAAGCTCTCGGAACCGAGGGCTGAGCTTCGGATCCAAGGGTTTCAGTATGCCTTCGGCGCCATCCAGGTCAGAGCATACTGGTCCATCAGATCCGATCGCTTCGGCGCCGGCCCCTGTCCGCCTGTTTGATCCAAGTGAGGGTCTGCTCTCGGATCCCAGAGAGAGCGGCTCTCCCTCGTCATTCGACGTGGTGGAGAGGGCCCTGTCGACTGCTTCCAGGCCCCCGGTCCTTGCCACGATTCCACCCCGCACTCCTTCTCTGTTGGGTCCGACTTCCATCACCCGGTCCCAGGGACAGCCTGCTTCAATGTCTCAGGTCATTCCCTTGGAACAGGATATTGCTGGTGAGGCCTCCTCGGACAGCCCCCCCCCCCCCCCGAGGAGATCCCCCACAAACGGAAGTGCAAGAGGAGGCACGTGGACTCCCCTGAGTCCTTGACTGAAGACACGGATTTGGAGGAAGGGGAAGGCTCCCCAAGGTCACCCCCCCGAGGATGTCTCCTTTGGAGACATCATGGAAATGCTCAGGATCAGAGGTGGGTGGTCTACCCCAAAGCCGTCCTCGGACAAGTCCGTGTTCCTGGAGGCATTTGAAGCAGGCCCTTCTACCTCTTGGGTGTCCCCTCCGGCCAACCCCCTGGTGGACCTGATTACCACCAGGGTGTGGAAGGAGCCGGACACTGTGGAGCCAGTCCTGAAACACCCTGACAGGATCCTCAGTCCCCCTGCGGATAGGCCCCATTGAAGCAAGGGTCCCCCGGTAGATGCCATGTTGGTGGCGGCGGCCACTAAGAGGGAACTAGCTCAAGAGAGCCCCTCGGTCCACCCCCCAGGCAAGGAGTCCCGATCACTGGACCGCTTAGGGAAGCGGGTGTTTAGTTCAGCGTCCTTCTTGGTTAAGTCTCTGACCTATATGGAACACGTTATTTGATTGCAGCGGGATCTCATTAAGGAATACGCTGCATTGCCCCCGGAGTCCATGTCGGCGGAGGACAAACAGCTGTACTCCACCCGTATGACCACTATTAGGTCTATTTCCAATACCTCTATACGGCTACTATCGCATGCGACAGAGGGAGCCGCTAGAGCCAGCGGAGCAGGCCTCGTCATGAGGCGTCAGGCCTGGCTCCGGCATTGTGATTTCACGGAACCCTTTAAGACGTCATTCGCAAATGTGCCTTTTGATGGTCCTACCCTATTTGGGAAGACCGTTCGCGACACCTTGGTCCAGAGCGAAAAGGACGGAAAGCCGTCTGCCGTCTGAGTTCGCTTCTCTGCTCCCCAGAGGTCCTTCTCCAAGAACCAAAAGGGACAGAAGAAGATGTGGTTCCGAAAGTCGCAACAGTCCCAGCCCGCTCCGCATCCCCAGTCCTTCCGCGGCAGAGGAGGACAGGGAGGACGCCGCCCTAGAGGCAGAGGGGGCCCGAAGAACTTTGGGTCCAGAGAACCCTTCTCTGACCGGCCCACGCAGCAGCCCTGAGGGGCTGCCCGACTGCTCCAGTCTGGAGGCAGTCGTGGGACGTTTCTCGAGGCACCCGGCAGCTTGGGAGTCCATCACAGCAGACCGCTGGCTGCTTCGCATCATATCCAGAGGTTACCAGATTCCTTTCTCTTACCCCCCTCTCTTCCCCAAGCACCTCCCCGATGTCTCACTCGATCAGAGGGAGGCCGCAGCTGCAGAAATTCCGCAGCTACTAGAAAAAAGAGCCATCCAACACATTCCCCCAGACCAGCTCGGATCGGGTTATTACTCCAGGTTCTTTTTGGTGCCAAAAAAGACGGGGGACTTAAGGCCAATCCTCAATCTCTCCCTCTTGAACCTGTCAGTAACCAAAGAGAAATTCCGGATGGTCACTCTTCAATCCATTCTCCCCCTTTTACGGGAGAATGATTGGATGTGCTCTATAGACCTCAAGGATGCGTACTACCACATTCTCATGGACAGATGATCCAGGAGGTTTCTCCACTTCTGGCTAGGGGCCAGTCATTACCAATTCAGGGCTCTCCCCTTTGGTCTCACCTCAGCCCCCAGGGTGTTCACCAAAGTGTTAGCAGTGATAGCGGCCCACCTGAAGCTCCAGGGAATTCAGGTTTTTCCGTACCTGGACGACTGGCTCCTGACCGCCCCGACAAGGCATCTACTCTGCACAGCCAGGAACTATTTTCTTCGCATTGCTCCCTGGCTAGGGATCACAATAAATATGGACAAATCTTCTCTCACCCCGACTCAGGTCATAGATTTTATCGGGGCCAGGTTAAACACAATCAGTCTTGTAGCCTTCTTAACCCCAGAACGACTTCAAACCCTGAGGCTTCATGTGCGGGCCATCCTTCTATCTTCAGCTCCTTCTATGGAATTGGTCCTGAGGGCTCTAGGCTCAATGGCAGTGGCAATCAACTTATTGCCAATGGCACGTCTGAACATGAGGGTCTTGCAATGGACCCTTCGAGTCCAGTGGTCTTTTCGTCACTACCCTCCGAGTCATTCCATTCCCCTCAGCAGGGCTTGCAAGAGGGCTCTCGTATGGTGGCTACAATCTCCGGACCTCCACACGGGACGCCCCTTCTCTATGGCCCCTCCCCTTGCCACTGTGACCACGGACGCCTCTCGCCTCGGGTGGGGGGGGGGGGCACTCTTCGGGCAGGACTGTCCAAGGCACGTGGAACAACACAGAGACCTCTTTGCATATCAATGTCCTAGAGATGAGGGCAGTGCTGTTAGCGTTGCAAGCACTTCAGGACCTTCTTCCTGTAGCGACTATTGCTATCCAGATGGACAACATGTCGGTTGTCTGGTACATCAACAAACAGGGGGGAACCTCTTACCCACTCTGTTGAGAGGCCATGAGAGTGTGGGAATGGGCGATCTCCACCAACCGTTTCCTCATTGCAACGCACATTCCGGGACGGTCCAACATCCTGGCGGACAGACTCAGTCGCACCTTCCTTTCCCCTTATGAGTGGTCTATCAATCTGCAGGTAGCGAATCAGATTTTTGCCAAGTGGGGCCAGCCCTGTTGTGATCTTTTCGCCTCTCCTTCAAACACCAAACGCAACAGCTATTTCGCTTTAATTCCCCAAGTTGGGGAATCCCCGAGAGATGCTCTGGTGCATGCTTGGCCTCCCGGTCTGCTTTATGCTTATCCGCCTCTTCCCCTGATGCTAAAGTTTCTACAAAAAGCCAGTCGGTTGGGGAGCAGGATCATCCTCATTGCCCCATTCTGGCCTCATCAAACCTGGTTTCCTTACCTTTGGTCTCCTCTGGTGAATCCTCCTTGGATTCAAGATCCCCTCCCGGATCTGATTTCCCACCCTCTGGGTCTCCCAACCCCAAACCTGGTCAGTCTCAAGCTCACAGCTTGGCTGCTCCAGTTCCACTCGTAGCTAGGACTCCCGGCATCTCTTCCCCAGTCAAAGCCATTCTAGTAACAGCCCACAAGCCTTCTACTAGGAAGATTTACAGTAGCAAATGGAAACGTTTCTCGATTTGTGCGGAACGTCAAAACTTGGATCTCTTCACAGCTCCCTTACCTGCTGTGTTAGACTTCTTATCAGGACTGTTTCACCAGGGGGCTAGCTGTTCCACCGTCAAGGTTCAACTAGCAGCTATCTCTCACTACCATGTCGGACATGATCTGTGTCCTTTGATCACTTCAAAACTGTGCAAGACCTTTCTGAAGGGCACCTTCCTGCTCAGACCTCTGGTAAAGGAAGTGGTACCTCTGTGGGATTTGACATTAGTGCTTCAGGCCTTGACAGCTTCCCCCTTTGAGCCTGCAGCTTCAGTGGATCTCAAGTACTTGTCTTGGAAGACAGTCTTTCTCTTCGCCATCACTTCGGCTAGAAGAGTTTCTGAAATTCAAGCCCTGTGTGTGAAACCCCCGTATCTAACCTTTCACAAGGATAGAGTTTACCTCAGGACCAATCCCTCCTTTCTCCCTAAGGTTGCTTCTGAGTCAAATGTTAATCAGTCCATTAACCTGCCAGTTTTCTTCCCCAATCATCAGAACAAAGGGGAATACAAACTACACCTTTTGGATGTGCATAGACAACTTCGATTTTATATTCACAGGATATCTGGTCATAGGCAATCCGACCAGTTGTTGTTCTCCTTTGCCAAAACAAATTTGGGTAAATCGGTATCTAAAGTCACATTGTCTCGATGGATCTGACAATGTATTCTTTTGGCTTATGAAAGTTCTGGTAGGCCCGCACCTCAGGGCGCCCGTACCCACTCTACACGATCTATGTCCACCTCTGCTGCCTTTAGATCCAGGGTATTCTTAGATGATATTTGTTCGGCTGCCACTTGGGCCTCATCTCATACCTTTATCAACCATTATAAACTGGATATTATCTCCAGAAGGAGAGCATCCTTTGGCTCTGCAGTGCTCCGGAACATCCTTCCATGATGGCCGCCCAAGGTTTAGGTAGCTGGGGACTCTGTCCCATAGGTTGCTACACAAATGAAGTTAGCTACTTCAGATTAAGAAGTTATGTACTCACCATAACGTTCCATCTGAGTAGATAAACTTCATTTGTCAGCAACCGTCCCCCCTCCTTCCCCCTGACCTTTGATTGTTCACATTTGTTGTCTTCAGAGATGGTCTTTGATATTGATCTATCTTTAGCAGTTGCTGTTTTAGGGGCAAACTTGATCTGAGGTTAGTCAGGGTTGGCAGGGGTTTATGGGTAGGGGGAGGAGCTTGGATCTAAGCTGTTGAAAACTGCCGACTCGGATCCGATACCCATAGGTTGCTGACAAATGAAGTTTATCTACTCAGATGGAACGTTATGGTGAGTACATAACTTCTTATTTCTCTGGTTTTACGATAGTTATTTTTTATCCTGTGGCATTTCTTACTCCTACATCAAGGTACAGTTATTGGCTGTTCCAGCGTGACTGCCTATGGAGCCTCCTCTTTCAGTGCATTCTCACGTCAAAAATCCTCCTTAGGATCTTAATTTTGTGTTAGAGAGGCTAATATGTGCTGCATTTTAACCATCTGTTCTGGCTGACTTGAAGTTCTTAACATGGAAACTATTTTACTGTTTGTTCTGACCTTTGCAAAAATAGTATATGAGATGCAAGCTTTTATTGCGAGTCATCTGTGTCTATTTTTCCACAGAGGCAGGGTTTCTTTGAGAACAAATCCTTTTTTGATGCCTAAAGTGGTGTTTGTGAGTTTACTTTAAATGAAACTATCCATCTCCCTGTTTTCTTGTCTCAACCTGAAAATGAGGGAGAAAGGATACTGCATACATTAGATGTCCACAGACACCTCAGGTACTATTTTGACAGAAGTAAATCTTTCAGATCTTCAGATCAGTTGTTCACTTCTTATGAAGGTAAGAAGAAGGGACAACCTGTGTCAAAACACGACTGTTTCCAAATGGTTGTCTCAAGCTATTACCTTTTGTCATTTATATCAGAACCAGACTGTTACAGGCAGGCCGATACCCACTATACTGGGGCCATTGACTAATCTGTGGCTTTATGGAAAGGGTTGGATTCTAGAAGTATTCTAGAAGCTGCTACTTGGCCCGCTAAACATACTTTTATAAAGCTCTACAAGCTTGATTCCTTCTTTAGGTCTAGATCAGTCTTTGCTAGGAACATTCTAAAAGGGCTCCTGAACCCTTTCCCCTTCCATCTTCCAGATATACTAAGCTTAGGGTATTGTATCTGTGTAGCAAAGACTACTGCAGTGGTGATCAGTATGAGCATAGTACCTTTGTGTAAGTAAACCTACCCTAAAAGTGGATGCTCGAGTGATCTCTGCTACAATAGCTTGCAATACAATAACCCTCCTTGTTTTTTGGAGTCCATTTCTATGCCATGGTATAGATTTTTTTTTTTTTTTTTTTAAGCATTGCCCTTTCAGGGCTCAGCCTACCTCTCTCAGTTGGCAGGAAATCTCAGATGGGCTTGGCACCCAAACCTATATTTTTAATCAGCTCAGCTGGAGCTGTTTGGGCATGTGAAGGTGCCCTGAAGTTTTGGAAGCTGTCCAGCTATTATATCCTATGCAGAATATTACCCATGTTATAGCTTAGGCAACTGCAGCAGTGATTATTCAAACATCTACTGTTATGTTACACAACTGTACTTTCCTGATTCTCTAAGGCTGAATATCAAATATTTTAAAATACTTCAAATGTCAGATGTCAAATATTAAATGTTGTTTCTTACACATGCCAATATGTACTTGTCAGATATTGTGCAATAATCTTTTTTGCTCAGAATCTTGTCATTTACATATGTATCAGTGTAATACATAGTAGTCATATGATGGGCTACTTATGCTGTGGAAAATCTGTTCGGAGTGATAATCTCTTTCTATCCTTAGTATGAATGCTTATGGTAAAATCATGAAGTAATCTGTATAACTGTATTTCTAATGCTAAATAAAATATTGGCAGGAAATCATCATCTTGCTAAACACAATTTAATTTGCAATGTCTTAGAAACGGTTATGTCAAAAGATCATTTCCCTTCCTAAACCTACACATATCAACATACCACATATCACCCCACCCCCCACCCCCCCACCCCGAGTACAACTACTTGTTATGAGATGTATTCATTCATTGTTTATTTTAGGTAGATCTGTGTGCATATTTCATAACCTCAGAGACTTAAAAGCTGTATATTTGCCTTGCAAATCTCATATCAGAGGTCAGAAGAAGAAAAAAAAATGCTGTTTCATTTTTAAACCTAATATTCTTGTGGTAGTACCTCTCACATATGTACTATCAAACAGACCGAATCTCAAAAAAGTCTTTAATAAATTATGCAACATTTGCTAAATTATTTGAGTGATATGCATATCTGTTTCCTTAGTAATACACCAAATTCCATATCCAATGTTGTCAGTTTTCATTCTGTCCTCGACTTACGAGTTTGGATCCAGTCCCTCAGATCCTGACTCAGCCATTGTTAAAGCTCATGGCAATGAAAAGTTCTCGAGCTTCTCCCTTACCCACAATGCATCAACCACAAGTACCTCAGATCTCAATTGCCGCTTGGAGTGAAAGGTGTGGTTACCGCTACTTTTGAGCTAAGTGATATATTATTTATCAAAATTAAAACTTCCTTATCTAAACTTGTTTAATTTTGGGGTCTATTTACTCTCCCTTGCTTTTCGCTTCCTTTTATTTAAATTTCACCTAAATTAATCTTTTCTTTTCTCTTTTCTCTGGTACGTCCCATGCTCTCGAAATACTATTATTAGTATTCTCATTCTGTCTGTCCCCTTCCTACAGTTGTGCAACTTTAAATTACCATTGCTGGTATTTATTATAATTGTGTAGCTTTAAGTTACCATTGCTGGTATTCTAATTGTGTTGCTTTAAGTTACCATTGCTGGCATTTCTTCTATAACTGTGACTGTTTAAAAAAAAAAGTTCTTATCGCTTCTTTAACTTTCTGTTTTACTTGTTTAATTTTGGAGTTATGGCTGATAAGGAGAAAGGCCCTGTGAAGTTCAAAAAAATGCCTCGAGTGTGGGCACAAAATTCCTTTTTCAGATGCTCACACTTTGTGTATACTGCTTATGCTTCCTGCACTTATTATTGTGCCATATGCCACGGGTTTAATCCCAAAGCTATTACGGAAAGAAAAAATAAACTCATTCTCAAAGGATTGCTTCCTTTCTCTTTTGAAGAGATTTATCTGGAGCTTCACCTGTAAAATCTAAAAAGTCTAAAATGCCATCTCTGAGCCCTTCCACGTCTTCTTCAAGGGCATTGGATCAGTCTAGGAAAAGACCTCCACTGGATTTGAATACTCCGGATCATAAGAAGAGAAAATCAAAAATGCTGGATCAGACTTCATCTTTGGATCTGAACCAAAAAAGAAAAGAATTATTGGATCCATCCTCAATGTCGGATCTGAGACACAAAAAGATAGAATCATTGGATCAGACTACCTTAGGTCAGTAATAGAAATTGTGCAGTCCATCAATCCTAATTGTCTTACCAAGGACCAGATATTCCTCTTCTGTGGACCCTGTCCCATGCAGGGTCCCTTCACCCTTTTTGAAAAGACCCAAGTCTCCATCTGTAATTTCCACTTGCTCTTCCAATGAAGATGTGGAGAGATTGGTGAGAAGAATTCTTTCGGTGAAGAGCCTGACAGGTGTTCCTGTGGCTCCTACCCCTTTGTGTCAGGACATCCGATCTTCCACTACCCCCTCTTTACCAGTTCATCCTCTGAGTCCTATCATGGGCTGAGAGTCATTGGATCTGAGCCATCCACCTCGGATCCAAGGATATCCTTATCCTTGGATCCGAGACTTGCTCTGAGCACTTCCATTCAGTCAGATCTGAAGAGCTCTCAGATCCAAGGCTACCCTGTCAGGTCCGAGTTGTCAGAGTCAGCTCTGAGGTTTTTGGAGCCATCTCTGCACATCGGGGCCTCAGCACGGTTTACTTCAGCTCTGACTTCTGCCTCGGGGGATTCTCCTTGGAGCAGGGAAGGACTGTGATCCAAAAGTTTGCCTTTTTGGACCCAGGGTCATATACCTATTTGGGGAGGTTTGCCTTTGAGGTTATGGAGAGAGCCTTGTTTGCCTTGGCAACACAGACAGTTCCTGTTCCCTTGGGTCCTAAGTCCACAACCTTGCTTTCTCTGCGTTTGGAGTCTCCCCTCTCTTCTCTATAGGGACAGCTGGTACCAAAACCCCAGGCTTCCCAACAGAGTGTCCCAAGCTCCCCAGAGCATCCCACTGAGGAGGTCCCTAAGAAGAAGATGTGCAAGAGGAATCACTTGGATTCCCCAGAGGAATCTATCACACAGGATCCAGACTTTGATAAGGGTGAAAGATCCCCATGGTCCCCTCCTGATGATTTCTCTTTCGGAGACATCCTTGAAATCCCAAAACAGAGAGATAACTGGAAGCCTAGCAACCCTTCGTCTGAGGAGTTTGTATTCCTGGAGTCATTTGGTACTAGCCCATCTGCCTCCTGGCTGACTCTACCTGCCGACGAACTCATTGAGTTGATCTCTCAGCGGGCATGGAAGGATCCTGACACCATTGAACCAAAACCTGGGAAATCTGACAGAATTATGACAGCACCAGAGGACAAGCAGTTTTGGGCAAAAGGGGTGCTTGTTGATGCTATGGTCATTACATGAAAGACCTTGCTGGGGAGAATTCTACTGTTCATCCCCCCAACAAGGAGTCCTGGGCAGTAGACAGGTTTGGGAAGCATGTCTATGCTTCAGCGATCTTTGCTTTAAGGTCACAGAACTATCTGACACATTTTACCAGGTTACAGAGACCTCATTAAGGAACTTTGACACCCTCTCAGGATCCATTTCTGAAGAAGTGCAAGCATCTGTGACTTCTCAGTTGGCTACCCTGCAATCAATTTCCAATTCTTCCATAAGGCTCAGTTTGAATAGCCAAAGGAACTGCAAAGTGCAGTAGGGATTTCCATAAGGAAGCGTGCTTAGATGAGCCTTTGTGATTTTGCAGAGTCCTTCAAGTCTTTGTTCATCAATGCTCCTTTAGACAGCATGCCTTTGGCATTATCCAGGTGTGAAAAGGACGGAAAAACCCTGTTTGCCATGGGCATATGTTTTTCCACCCTTCAAACATCCTTTTCCAGGAATCAACAAGGTTGTGGGGAAATGTGGCTCAAAATTTCCGAGGAACCTTTCCAGGACACATGTGGAGGTAGTTCCCCTAGGGGTGGAGGGGGGAACTCCAGTGGTAGACACCACCCCTGGCAGCAGAGGTGGCCTGCAAAACCAAGGGTCCAGAGATTCTTTCTTTGGCAGATCCTTCCAGTGTTCCTGAAAGGAAGCCCAATTGCCCTCCTCTGGAAGCAATTGGGGGTCAACTTTCCCTGCACCAGAGAGCCTGGCTAGAAATAATAGATACGTAGATGGAGAGGATCATTTCCAGAGGTTATGTAATACCATTTTACCATCCTCCACCATTGTCAACAAAAATCCCCGATGTTCCACCCTGTCAGAGCGAACAACCGGCAATTCAGGTACAAAGGCACCTTGACAAAAGGGTCATCCAGGATGTCCCACCAGACCAGATAGGATGCAGAACTTACTCAAGATTCTTTTTAGTGCCAAAGAAAACAGGGGACTGGAGAACGATTTTAGATCTCAGTGTATTGAACAAGTCATTTCGACACAGTTCCAGATGGTTACGGTTCAGTCCATTCTGGGCAAGGACAACTAGATGTGCTCGATAGATCTTCAAGATGCATACTATCATATAAAGATGAACAGACAATCCAGAAGTTACTTAGGCTTCCAGCTGGGAGCCAGTCATTACCAGTTCAGAGTTCTGCCCTTTTGGTCTCACCACAGCCCCCAGGGTGTTTACCAAGTGCATGGCAGTAGTTGCAGCTCATTTGATACTGCTGGGATTCTGTCTGTTTCCATATCTAGACAACTGGCTCATTTCCACCTCTACCAAGCAAATGACCAGGTTCTCCAGACATGTTCTCTTCTGGAGATAACCATAAACTACAAAAAATCTCAACTAGAGCCAACTCAAAGTTTAGAATTCATAGGAACACTTCTCAACACAAAATCATCCATAGCATCATTATCTCCCTCAAGAGCTCAGACAGCAAGATCACAAGTCAAAAGGATAATTGGCAGTACCAGGATTTCAGCCTGTTTGGTTCTTCAAGGTCTGGATTCAGTGGCAGTGGCTATAACTCTAGTACCGTTAGCCAGGTTTCACATGAGGATTTTGCAGTGGCTCAGGTTCTACAAGGACATTCATTCATTCCCCCTCGCCCAAGGCCATAGTGACCACAGATGCTTCCCATTTGGGGGGGGGGGGGCATTATCTGGGGAAACCAGTCCAAGGCAACGTCCTAGAGCTGAGAGCAGTGCTTTTAGTGTTGCAGGCCCTTTAAGATGCTCTCCCCTCTGGGATAATTGCAATTCAGCTGGACAATGTGTCAGTAGTTTGGTACATCAACAAACAAGAGTGACCAGATCTTACTCTTTATGTCGAGAAGTACTCAGGATGTGGCAATGGGTGATCTCATCCAGCCGCTTTTTTTATAACAACATACATTCTGGGAAAGGCCAACATGATAGCAGACAAGCTGAGCAGGTGCATTTGTCTACCCCACAATTGGTCTCTCAGCCTTGCTGTGATCTTTTTGCATGTCCCCTAAACAACAAATGCAGCAGCTACTTTGCCCTAAACCCTCCATAGGAGGATCACGAAGGGATGCTCTTCTTCATGACTGGCCTCCAGTTTACTTTAAGCTTATCCACCAACTCCGCTAATTCCGAACTTCTTTCAGAAAGCTGCCATGTTGAAGAGCAAAGTCATCCTCATTGCACCTTACTGACCTCAACAGATTTGGTTGCCATTCTTTTGGCCTCACTTACTTCTTGAGCCTTGTATTCTGGATCTGACTCCAGACAACCTGTCTCACCCAACAGGCATAACCCATCCAGATATACCAAGCCTCAGGCTGACCACCTGGCTTCTCCAATTCCATTAATAGTCAGACAACCTGTGCTGTCTTCCCCTGCCTGACACATACTGTTATCTTCCCATAAACCTTCTACACGTAAGCTCTACTCCGGTAAATGAAGAAGGTCTATTTACTGGGTACATCAAAATAATGTTGATTCTTTTCCAGCTCTTATACATAACATCATTGAATTTTTGGCCCTACTTTTTAAAAAAGGAGCTAGTGTCTCGACAGTCAAGGTCTAATTAGTAGCTATATTGAATTTTCACATTGAATTTGAAGGTTCTTCCATTGCTTTTTGTGAGGTCTGCAAAGCCTTTTTGTGAAGCACTCTTCTTTTAAAGCCTCCTGTTAAAAACCTTACTTCACCATGGGATCTAAATATGGAACTGTAAGCATGGGATCTAAATATGGAACTGTAAGCACTTATCCACCCCACCCCCCCTTTGACCCAGCAGCTAGGTGTGATCTTAAATATCTGTCTTGGAAAACAATATTTCTAGTTGTCGTTACTTCTTCCAGACAAATTTCAGAGATTCAGGTCTTGTCTTCAAAACTACCATACTTGTTCTTTCACAAGGATAGAGTTATATTACGAACTAATGCATTCTTTCTCCTTAAGGTAGTATCAGACTCTAATATCAATCAATCCATTAATTTGGCAGTATTCTTTCCTAAATTTGCTAACAAGGGTGAATGCATGTTACACTTACTGGATGTTCACAGACAATTATGTTTTTACCTACATAGAACAAAAACATCAGGAAAACTGACCAATTTGTTTCATTTTCAGAAATAAGTTGGTGAAGCCAGTTGCCAAAGTAACTTTAGCCAGATGGCTGACTAATTGTACTTATTTTATTTATGACAAACTGGGCATTGCTTTATCAAAACTGTTACACGCTCATTCAACTAGATCCATGGCAACTTCTTCAGCTTTTCAATTTAGAGTGTCCGTGGATGATGTATGTGCACCAGTAGCCTGGGCTACTCCCCATACCTTTATTACTCATTACAAACTGGATCTGGTCCCCAGATGTACAGCATCTTTTGGTTCGGTGGTTCTCAGGAATAACCTTCCTTGAGTCCACCTGGGATTGTAGATAGCTGGTGACTGTGTCCCATAAGTTGAGGACAGAATAAAAATTGACAGCATCAGATAAAGAAGTTACATTCTCACCATTACGTTTCATCTGTGTTTTCCACTTTCATTCTTCTTCAACTCCCGTCCCTCCAACCTCCATCCGTAGAAAACTACTGGAAGAGTGAGTGGTTAGCGGACGTCACTTCCCTGATATTGAGCTCCAGATATATTCTCATCACTATATGACTACTAATATTCATTTCTGCTAAAGTCTCTTCAATCTAGTTAGTTCCACTGGGTAGAAGAGTTGTCCTCAGTTCTTGTAATAAATCCAAATACGCAGTTCTTGTAATAAAGACAGACAGTTCTTTTATAAGGGTTCCTTTATTTGGCAGATGAACACTGCTTAGAAGACTGAGTATCATGTGGTTACAGCTGGGTATTTGTTACAGTTGCAGTAGGAGTGTCTAAGGTCAGTTCTGCTCATTTCATCTATGGGTTGTATAGGGGAAGGGGGTTAAGCTTTATTGAAACCACTCTTGATGAAGTGGTGGTACTGCCTTTGTGCGTTTGTGGGAGGGATTGGAAATATAAGATTTTTGAGTTTTCATAGGTAGCTTTACAAACAAATCTGTTAGTGAGTTTTCATTTTACAGACCTAAAACCTTAGGTTAACAAGTATGAAAACATAACTGTGATATGTAAAAAATCTTTATATATTAATATTATCTATTCACTTATGAGTCAGCCTTGTTTTAGGCTGTTCACCAGTTTCAAGAAATCAGTCGTAAAAATTAAGATTGTCCAGTCTGTTAGCTAAGTGCTGCGGCGCTTTTGAACTATCTTCTTCAGATCTGCCAGACTATTTTTGTGAAAACAGTAAAACTGATTTAATCAACAATTATCCTGATGTAACAAATATGCAAAAATCCAAAAAAAGAGCTTTCAGAGTGTATCGGGTTGAACTGCAGGGGAAGGTACAAGAGGAAATCATTTATCCCTTTAAAAATGTACTGAAAAAGGCACTCTGAGTGTACCGAGGTTGAACAACACAGGGAGCTAGAAGAGGAAAATGTTTATCTCTCTAAAACTTTGCTAAAAAGGGCTTACGGTGTGTACCGGGGATAAACGACAGATGGAATTAGAAGAGGACCTCTTTTATCATTTTACAAATGTACTAAAAAGGGCTGTCGGAGTGTACCGGTGTTGAACACTAGAGGAAGCTTGAAGAACAAATCGTATATCCCTTTTCAGAACTAATTTTACTGTCTTTTAGTTAGATCGCAAAGGGTGTTGTGGAGAGCATTTAGGCTGCAAATTATAAAATAAAATGAAAAACATACAAAACAAAAATGCATCAAGACCCCAAGAGGAAAATTTGCAGTAGGGGGAGGGAGGGATGGGGAGGGACAAGAGAGACCAAGGCGGCTCTCCATGCTGTACTTCGCCATGTAACGTGAACAGTGGAGACCATGAGATTAACTTGTACTTCGGGCTTCATGTGTATGAAAAAAGTATATACAGTATGTATAAAAGTGGTATAGAAACTTTGCTCTTCTAAAATTCCCTTTAAAACTGGAGCTTTGACTGATGAAAAATTACTAGAAAGAGCTAACAGAGGGGATCAGAGTTGAATAAAAAAGAGGGAGCCAGTAGTGGGAGCCATTTACTTCTTGTCAGAAGAAACACATCCAAAGAAGCTAACTTGAAATGCTGAGAGACAAAATATTGTGAATAGTGCTTGGGTTGTGAAGAAACATCACCAGAGCACATGAGGTAGCTTAGCCATTGGGGAGGGACATGAGACAAAAAATGGTGACCATGTGGATATTGTAGCTCATAGGGCTTGAAGTTTAAACCCTGAGTTGCCTTTTTTAGAAATACAATTAAAGCATATATTTAAAAACATACTTTTTAAGAGAAACGGTGAGTACCCAAGTACTCACCAGTGCTAATATTGGAATCTGTCTTTTTCACATTTCGTTCCATAGTATTAAATGGGCTCAGATGCAAAGGAGCCATCTGGGTATTAATTAACTTCCGAATGGAAGTCCAGTGGTCTCCCAAAGTCTATTGCCTTGCCCAGCCTGTATAACGGGGAGACATATTCATGATGGGTGAGGTCAGATCAGATAAAAACTGTCTCGGGTCAAACTACCAGGGAAGAGAATCATGGCCAAATCTAGACCTGACCTAATAATGAATAATTACTTAAGCATTAATTAGCCTCAAAATGGGGTCTGGATTTTAAATATATCAGTTGTTGAAGTGACACCCTAACTCTGTGTGCAAAAATGGGAAAAAGGTGTCGAGGATGGATGGAACAAAAAGGGAAAGATGAATAATGAAAAAAATATATAATTAAACACTAAGAAAAAGATATATAACATAAAATAATAAATAAAGCAAAAACCACGATCCTTTAGGAGAAAGGCCATTATCTAAGAAATCTGTCTGTGAATGTAAATGATAGTGGTGGGGACATTTGCCTAGCCTTGAGGATGAGAACTCAACAGCCAAAAGCTAATAGGATAAAAAACCAATTCCTGTAATTTCCAAGCCAGTATAAAATAAAATAATGGTCTTTAGCCAGAAGTCAGAGACTTGCCAGAAGTTAATAGGATAAGAATCATTTCTGGCCAAAAAACAAGAAAGTGTGAAATAAAAGTCTTAAGGCAAGTGTCTCACCAGAAGTTAAGATGAATCACTTAGTTGGTTACCTTGTGTCCGAAAAGTCCTGGTGCGAGATTAATTGAATCTCTTATGATCCAAGTTTTTGAAGATTCAGGACTGGGATCAATGATTCTGTCATGTAAAGACCTGGGTTTTTCCTGGCCTGTAACCTTATCTGCCACCCCAGTTCTTTTTTCTGTAAACAGTAGTTGAGGTTTCCGTTGAGTGGAAGATCGTCGACTTTGTCAGGAATGTGAAAGGTGAAGATGTTGTGACCCTGATGTTCTTCATACCACATTGCTGCAGTCCTAACACTTGGGTAGTCCGCTGTCCCAGTCGGCCCGAATACCAAAGTATATGGCTGACGTCGGTCAAGGCGCATTAGTCTGACGTCAGGACGTCAAGGTACAAATGCGCATGACCGACGTCATATCCTCAGTCTTTTTTGCCGCATGGTCCGATGCAGAAGCAGTTTTGCAAGTGCAGGTTGGCGTTCTGAGATTTTCCGAAGTCGGAGTTTCAGACCGAATCCAAGTTGGCTAAGTACCCCGTTGGGGATTATTTTGGTTTTTCTTGCCTCAGTATTTTACCGGATGTCAGAAAAAGTGAATAACTGTATTTCTTGTGGGAAACAGATACCTCATAGGGATTACCATACCTTGTGTATACCTTGCTTAGGGCCTGAGCACGACGTTGTTGGCTGTCGCTCTTGTGCTAGATTTAACAAACGCACTATAAAGAGAAGATTAGATTGTGCCAGGTTAGTTTTTGGGAAGCGGTGTAATTATAAAATGCCGCCGGATGCTCCGGCCGCTTCCAAAAAGCGCAAGGACAAAACAGCAAAGCCTAGGTTGGAAGAACCGTCCGTCCCGGACGCCGGTTCTTTAGAGGGCTCGGTGGAGCCAGGGTTCAGCCAGAAATTTCTTTGGAATCCCAGGGAGAGACTTTATTACTGCAAGATGTGACCTCTCAGGAGGTAGGCCAGGCAGAAGGGGCTTCTCAGGTAGCTGTTCTTCCCTCCCTTCCTAAGGTGGTTAGGCCCTCCCTGCTGTTTCCAAGGCTTCCCCCAGGGGCAGGCCAGGTTTTGTTTCAGGAGTTACCCCTAGTTCTTCAGGGTCTGTACCTAAGAAGCATATGCTTAAGATGGCAGAAGATTTGATTACAATGATTAGAGGTTCTATGCCCTCTCCTGATAAGAGGCCTAGGGTGGAACCTGAGCTTGGGAGTTTTGAGCAGTGTTCGGATGCTTCTGAGTCTTGACTGAAGACTTGCAGGAGTATTCCCCTTACTCTGATTCTGATGTAGATGATTCTACTCCTTCTGCTTCTCCTCCTGAGGATTTTTCATTTTCAGAGACTCTTCATTCCATGAGGGAGCATTTTAAATGGGAAGGTCAGGATTTCTCTGATTCCAGGAAAAGGCTTAGGGAATTTTTGTTTCTACCCCAGCATAGGCCTTTAGCTATACCTCCTGTTCTAGATGTGGTAGAGGATGTTTTTGCAGAGGCTTCTCTGAACCCTGACTCTTTGCCTCCTGCTCCAGTTAAACTGGATAGATATTATAGGGTGCCTGAAGCTCATAAGTATCTTTTTAAGAGTCCTAGGGCAGACCCAGAAACAGTTTCACAGGGGCCTAAAGGTGTTAAGGCTTCTGTTGTTAAAAATCCTATTCCTCCAGATAAAGAGGCTAGGGCTTTGGATAGATGGGGAAAGAAAGTGTATACTTCTTCCACTTTGGCCATGAGAGCTTTGAATTGCCAGTTTCACATGTTGAAATACCAAAATTATCTCCTTTCACAATTAAAGTCTAAGGTAGATGCTTTGGCGGAAGGTATTGAGTGTAAAGAGTTGCAGGATTTAGTTCATGTTTCTGAACAGGTGGGTAAGCATTCTTTGCAATGTGGTTTTGATGCTGTGCAGGCCTCTTCGAGGGTGGCTGCCACTGGTTCGGTTCTTCGCAGGCACGCCTGGTTGAGGGATCAGAATTTAGCTGAGCATGTGAGAACAAGGATTTTAGATGCTCCTTTACAATCTGATGTGTTGTTTGGTTCGCCTGTGGAAGCAGTTCTAAAGAAAATGGAAGACAAGGCTAAGTCTATGCAGACTGTTAAAGATTTTTGCAGGTTCAGCCTCCAAGTTTAGTAGAAATTGGCCTACCAAGGGGTGGACATATCCTGCTTATGATTCCCAGTCTAGGGGTAGGTCTAGACGTGGTAGAGGCAGAGCTCAAGGTTCTTTTAGGCCTAGAACAGGAGTTCACCTGCTCAGTCTTCTGGTGAGGGCAGGGGTCAGTCCTTTCGTAAACAGACACAATGACCTGCCTTTTCAGCTGCCAGAATCTTCTCGTCTGGCAGCACCTTTGGGAGGAAGGTTGGCACTTTTCAAAGAAAACTGGAGTTTAATTACCCAAGACAGATGGGTATTGGATATCATTCACCACGGTTACAGGTTTTATTTCCATACCTTGCCTCCTTTCAAAGGCATGCCAGACATTCCTCCTCAACAAAGGAAAGAGGCTCACAAGCACATTTCTCTGTTGCTCCAAATAGGGGTCATTCAGCCGGTTCCTGTGCCAGAAAGGGGCCTAGGATTTTATTCTCGCCTGTTCCTAGTACCAAAAAAGGGGAACACGTGGAGACCAATTTTGGATCTGTCTATCCTCAACACTTATCTGGACATTCCCAAGTTCAAAATGTTGACGTTACAACAGCTTTTACCTCTGCTGGGCAAAGATCACTGGATGGTAACTTTGGATCTCAAGGAAGCTTACCTTCATGTTCCTATCAGACTGGTTTGCAGGAAGTATCTGCGTTTTCGAGCTGGGAATTCTCATTATCAGTTCTCTGCATTGCCCTTTGGCTTATCTACTGCGCCCAGAGTATTCACAAAGGTTCTGGCTCCAGTGATAGCTTTCTTCAGGCTAAAAGGAATACAAATCTATCCTTATTTGGACGATTGCCTGATTCTGGCTCAAGGAAGGGACGTGCTTCTTCAGCATTTGGAATATGTGATAGCAGTGCTAAGATGCCTAGGGTATTCTGTGAACGAAATAAAGTCCAGTCTAGTACCCTCTCAAGACATGTGCTTTCTGGGTGTGAGACTGAATACAGCAACCCAGATGGCCTTTTAACCCCGGACAAACAAAAGAATCTTTCTTTACTTCCATCAACTATCTCATCAGTCCGGGCTGACTGCAAGGACAGTCCTTCAAGCCTTAGGGTTCATGGCATCTTGTATTCTGGTACTTCCCAATGCCAAACTGCATATGAGGAAGCTACAATGGTATCTCAAAATGTATGGACACAGCACTGCCAGGATTTGGACACTGTCATTCAAATAATACCTTGCATTCAAAAGGAATTTTTGTGGTGGGCTCAGGAATGTCACCTAAACAAGGGACTCTCTGTGACCCGGCCAGAGGCGAGTCAGATTCTAACGACAGATGCCTCAGACACAGCTTGGGAGCTCATCTGAATGGAAAGTGGATACAAGACAAGTGGCCTGCCAGACTGCAGCATCTACATATCAACATGAAGGAGATGTTAGCAGTCCAGTTTGCATTACTGGCTTTCAAGGATTTACTTCTTCCAGGGCAGGTGTTGATTCTAACAGACAACACAACTGTCATGTGGTACATCAACAAACAAGGGGAACACATTCTTATCCTCTATGCAGGCAAGCAATGATTTTGTGGGAGACTGCGTTAAGCTTGCAGCTGAATCTTCAAGCAAGGTTTCTGCCAGGAGCACAGAACTCCTTAGCAGATGGGTTAAGCAGGCAAATCATGGATCCCCACGAGTGGAAACTGGATCTTCATGTATTTCAGACATTGACAGTGTCATGGGAACTCCAGACATAGATCTGTTCGCTTCTCCACTAAACCACCAGCTGCCAAAGTTTTGCACGAAAGGTTTCATCACACAGCCTGGAAAGTGGATGCTCTTTCTTTCAGTTGGAAAAATCTTCATGTGTATGCCTTTCCACCTCTGCCTCTCCTCCCAAAGGTACTTCTAAAGGTCAGACAAGACAAGCCAAGGATGATTTTAATAGCTCCAGATTGGCCTCGGCAGCACTGGTACCCATTGCTGAGGAGTCTGGTAAGGAAGCCTCCATGGCCCTTACCTTTGATTCCACACCTATTGTCTCAGAAGGACGGGCATCTGCTCAATGTCAAGCTTCACTCTCTTCATCTAACAGCTTGGCATATTCTGTTTTGAACCATAGCAGGTCTCAGCTTCCTCAACAAGTTTTGAATGTGATTATGGAAGCCAGAAGACCTAGTACAAGGAAAGTGTACGCAGGAAAATGGAAGAGATTTTTATTTTGGTGTGCAGCAAAGGATTTGGATGTTTCTGAGCCAAATTTGAGTGTGGCTCTTCAATATCTTACTGAGTTATTGGACAAAGGTTTGTCTTTCTCTTCCATTAAGATTCATGCTGCAGCAATTTCAGCTCACTATGATTGTGACCCACCATTGTTTTCTCATCCTTTGTTCAAGCAATTTCTTAGAGGGGCAAAGAATATAAGACCCCCACGTAGAGCTCCTACTCCTGCTTGGGACCTCAATTTTGTGTTGGAGAAACTCACTCTACAACCTTTTGAGCCTGCAGCTACTGCTGAATTGAAATATTTGTCATGGAAGACTGCTTCTTTGTTAGCCATTACATCTGCAAGAAGGGTGTCTGAATTGCAGGCCCTTATGGCGGTTGAGCCTTTCCTGATTTTTCATAAGGATAGGGTATCTTTACGTACTAATCCTTCCTTTATGCCTAAAGTGGTTTCTAGTGTGGCTTTAAACCAAACTATTCATTTGCCTACCTTTTATGCAGATCCCCAAAATAAGGGGGAAAAGATTTTGCACACTTTAGATGTACACAGGCAGTTGCGTTATTATTTAAGCAGGACTAAGGATTTTAGGCAGTCTCAGCAGTTGTTTGTTTCTTTTGCTTTGAGTTCTCAGGGCAAGCCTGTGTCAAAACAAACTATTTCTAAGTGGATTGGGTTTTGCATTGCATTTTGTTATTCCCATCATGGCAAGGAGATTCCAGCTGGGATTAGGCCTCATTCCACTAGGGCTACTGCCACTTCAACAGCATTTCTAAGGGGGGCGGCAACTAAGGATATTTTGGAGGCAGCTACTTGGAGTTCAGTGCATACTTTCTCTAAGCATTACCACCTTCCTTTCTACTCTAAATCTAGGGCTGGTTTTGCCACGGCTATTTTGCAGGGCATGTTGTCAGCTCCTGCTTCCTTATGATTTGCCAGCCTCCCTTACCTCTGCTTTGGGATTCTACCCAAGTGTTAGGACTGCAGCAATGTGGTATGAAGAACATAGTACAGTTTTGTACCTACCATAAATGTAGATGTTCGAAGATCCACATTGCTGCAGTCCAATTTACCCTCCCTCCTTCCCCTCTGTGTTTAGGGGTGGTTGTGTGGGTGAGGTTATACTCTTGTCAATTTGTATATATTGTATATATATTTGGTGCAGGAGTGGGTGGTGTTTTTTGGTTTTAGCCTTATCTTTTTAGGGTCTTCTGACATCTGGGGCAAGAAAAGACTGAGGATATGACGTCGGTCATGCGCATTTGTACCTTGACGTCCTGACGTCAGACTAATGCGCCTTGACCGACGTCAGCCATATACTTTGGTATTCGGGCCGACTGGGACAGCGGACTACCCAAGTGTTAGGACTGCAGCAATGTGGATCTTCGAACATCTACATTTATGGTAGGTACAAAACTGTACTTTTTATCTTGGCGCGTGATGCTAAAGAGTTGGTTGGGGCACAGTATTGGATGTTGTGATTATGTCTACTAATCCTATTCTTTAATTTATTTATCATCTTACCAGCATCAAAACCCTGGCATTTGTTGCATTGTGTCCTGTAGACAACCTTTTCTGAGTTACAGTTGCCAAGGATGTAGGATTAAAATCTTTTCCTGTTGATGGGGCAGACAAAACCATCTTCCTTGCTCATAAACTTACAATAAGTGCATGGTGGGTTACTGCAGGCGTATGTACCCTTTTTAGTTCCTCCGGGGGGGGTGGGGGTGCTGGTGTTCTACGTAATCTTTTATGCTGTGGCCTCTCTTAGCAGTACGCTTGAGTTGTTGTGGCAAATTTTGGTTGATGCTCCTGTTTTCCATGATGATTGTCCAGTTGACTATTATTTCTTGTATACTGTGGTAGTCAAGAGAGTATGTGAGTATCATATTGAGGTTCCATTTGCTTTGGTCTGTCCTCCTTACTCTAATATTCTTGAGGTCTCTGTGGGGCTTGTGGTCTATTTGGAAAGCTCTAAGTATGTCCTTCAGTCTTCTGTTGGATGATTGGATTCAGGAATCAGTGAGAAGTTTCTTGCTATATCCGCTGGCCATGAAGTCTTTTTCAAGGTTGTGAATGTTTTTCGTGAAGTCTCCTATTTCTTTGGAGACTCTTGCACTCCTCAGACTTTGTGCTTTCACCACATTCCTCTTGAGCTTGGGTGGGTGCAAATTTCTAAAGTGGAGGGGGAGGTTAACACTGGTGGGTTTGTGGTATAGGTCATTGGTGAGTGATTTTCTGCTTGGGTCTTTGCTAATGGTGAGGTCCAGAAATTCAACTCTGTCTAGGCTGTGTGTTTGATGGTAAACCAAAGAAAGCTGGTTGAACTGTTGTTGTGGTCGTAGAATTCCTGGAGTAAATTAGATCCGCCATTCCAAACTATGAAGATGTCATCTGTAAAATGTAAGTAACCCCCCATGTGTTGAAAAAGGGGAAATTGTAGACATGTTCAGTTTCCCACTTGATCATGGCAGTGTTGGCCAGACTGGAGGCCATGTTGGCTCCCATTGCTATTCCCGTGGTCTGTTTGTAGATATTCTCTTCAAATTGGAAGTAATTGTTACTGAGGAGTAATGAGAGCAGCCTACTTAGGACCTCTGTTTCTCCTGGGAGCACTGCATAGTCTTGGTTGTATGCTTTGATGACGGCTTGTATACAGTAGTTGTGAGGCAAGACCGTGTAAAGGGCCTGAACATCTATTGTGATGAGTATGGAGTCCTCGTAGATTAGTAGGTCCTTAATCTTTTTCAAAAAGTCCATAGTGTCCATGATAAAAGATCTGTTGTTTTCTGCCAGGGGTTTGATGTTGGCATCTAGATATATGGTGATTGGTTGTGTGATTCAATCTCCACTGACCACCACTGGCCTATATAGTGGGTCGTTGCTATTTTTATGTGGTTTTGGGACTCCGAAGAAGTTAGGTAGCTTTGGGTGACTGTCAGGAATTCAAGCAGGCTTTTGCTAATTAGCTCTTCCTCATAGAGATTGGTGAGCTTTGCCATTAACTCTTTGTATGCTGATTTTACTTTGTCTAACTCTATGGGGTCATAGTATTTTTTTGTTCCTGAGTAGGTTCTTGATTTTATTGCTGTAGATGCAAGCGTCGGTTACCAATTTCCCATCTCTCTTATCTGCTTTCATGATCTTGCTGGATTTGTTATTGCAAAGGAGCCTGAGTGCTTGTAATTCTTTTGTATTGACATTGTACAAGTTTTCTTCTGGGTGGGCACCTTAGTAGCTTTCTAATGTCAGCTTCACATTTGTCCTGAAAGGCTGTGATGATTGGGTGGGGTGGTGGGCAAAAATTACAAGTCTTTCCATTTGTGAATCTTCTTCTTGGCTGAACTCATCAGATCCCTCTTTTTTGTTATTGTGGTAAAAAATGTTAAGTTGTAGTTTTCTAGTGAAAAGTCTTAGGTCAATGATGGTTCCAACTAGGTTGAATTGTCGTTGGGATATAAATGGTAGGCCTTTCTTCAGATCGGCATATTTGGTCTCTGTGAGAGGTGTTGTGGAGTGGTTCCAAACTTCTATTAAGTCTTTGGATGGTCCCTGTTGCGCCTTCCCAGTCTACCCTCTGTCATTTCTGGGGGGGTACCATAAGTGTTTTAGGTCCTGTTTCCCATGCCATATTCTGTCCCTTTGGTGGTAGCTGACTTGAGGGGAGACCAAGGAGCGAGGTTAGCATTGTTCCTTGGAGTGCTGGCTCCTGGGGAAGGGGATCGAGTCTGTGGGTGGTCTTGGGTAGTGTGGAGCAGAAGGTTGTGGGGTTCCAATTCTTCGTCGTCAGAATTGTGATCCATTATCAATTTTTCATGCATCTGGGACCTGTAAATGTGGAGGTTGGGTCTGGTGCTAAGACGTCCGTAACAGCGTAAGTAAAAGGCAGTAAAATTAGTTCTGACAAGGGATATTGAATTCCCTCTTGAAGCTCCCTCTAGTGTTCAACCGAGGTACCCTCCGAGAACCCTTTTTAGTACATTTGTAAAATGATAAAAGAGGTCCTCTTCTAACTCTGTCTGTCTGTCGTTACAATCCATAAGCCCTTTTTTAGTACATTTTTAAAGAGAAACATTTTCCTCTTCTAGCTCCCTCTGTTGCTCAATCCCGGTACACTCCGAAAGCCCTTTTCAGTACATTTTTAAAGGGATAAATGATTTCCTGTTCTAGCTTCCTCAGTAGTTCAACCGCGGTACACTCTGAAAACCCTTTTTTGGATTTTTCTATATTTGTTACATCAGGGTAATAGTTGATTTTACAAAAATGGTATGGCAGATCTGAAGAAGATAATTCAGAAGCACTGCAGCACTTAGCTGACAGACTGGACTATCTTAATTTTTACTATTGATTTCTTGAAACTGTTGAACAGCCTAAAGCAACGCCAACTCATTACTGAATAGATAATATTAATGTATAAAGATTTTTTACATATCACATTAATTTTTCACACTTGTTATCCTAAAGTTTTAGGTTTGGAAATGAAAACTTACCAATAGATTTATTTGTACAGTTATCTATGAAAGCTCAAGAATCTTATGTTTCCAATCCCACACACAAAGGCAGTATCACCACTTCATCGGAGGCAGTTTCAATAAAGCTTAACCCCCTCCCCTATACACCCCTTAGATGAAATGGGCAGAATTGACCTTAGACACTCCTATTGTAGCTGTAGTAAATACCCAGCTGTGTAACCACATGATACTCAAGTCTTCTAAGCAGTGCTTGTACTTGTTTTATATCATCCTGAATTTCACTTGTACAGTCCTCTGATATCACTTTCAGTTTAAGTAAAACACTACACATTTAGAGTAATTTATAATGCAAAAAAAAGATATCTCAGAATAGTTACTTGTGAAAATGAAAAACTGTCTCTGGCAGCTGTAATAACCTGCGGTACAAGGTTTGATTCAGTCAGCCCTCTTTTTCCTACTGTATAACCTTGAGCAAGTCTGCTAAGTAGACATTTCTCTCAGGTCACCCCTGAAGAGGAATTGTGCACTCAGTGGTACCTACATGGTTAACAATTGGGTGTTGTTATTAATAGTAGTAGTGTTAACAATATTAAATGAAAACTGATGTTATCAGCCAGTGTTTAGACATTCTGTGTTTAGGTTCATAGTTAAGTACGAGGCTAGCTTCCATTGCAGGCCGCTGTACACCTACCCAGTTTCCTTTTTTGTGCTTTTAAATAACCTATTATTTTGGTTATAGATTGGCCTTACCTATCCCATTGTCAATAATTGTATACTACCCCTAATTTGCCCCATTTATCTTTATTCTTTCTGAATAAAAAATGCACATGAGAAGTATAAATAAAAATAATGCTGTCTGTTTTATTTCTTTCTCTCCGTTTGATTTTTGAGAAGCAACATCATGATATTGTTTGTTCTGTAGGTCAAAGTTTGATTTCCTTTCAAGGATAAACCATGGTACCATCTACACTCTTTGTTTAAGCAAAACAGAGTCAGCAAATATGTTTAATGCACATAATGTACATGAATATTTCTGAAATCAGATTACAGAAAAATGCTCATCATAGAAGTTATGACTTTTTTTGCAAAGATGTAGGCAGAAACTTGTCCGTAAACAACTTACGTCTTTAGTACTTCGGATACTAATGCCAGACTACTGTAGAAACATCTCTTGTACGGAATATATCTTCAGTGGAATGATGAAAAAACATATTATTTTCAGTTAAAGAATTCATGTGGTTAACCCATATAAAATGACATCAGGAATGTGGCCATACATTTTTGGTGGAAGTTGTGTAGTACCAACTTTTTGTTTGTTCTCTCAACCACTTCTTTTTATGTTAAATTGAACTGTGTCACAGATCTTACTACTCAAAATTTACAGTCACTTTTATAAAGTCATATTTTGCTCAAATATTTTGGCTTCTAGCCTTTTTGAAAAACTGAAAATGGTAGATCTGTTCTTGAACACAGTTCATACATTTTGTCTCATCTTCTAAGCAGGCACTTTCGGCTGTTAGCTGCCTGATGTGAACATCTGTTGAGCTGGTATACATATCTTTCAAATTTCACAAAGTTCATTTTACTGTATCCTCTTGCTAAGCTAGTAGGTAAGTTGTCTTACTTTTCAACAGGTTTCACTTCAGTAATTTCCTCTAAAACGTTCTCAGTGAGTTGCAACAAAAAAAAGTATTTCATTAACTTCACATTTTCTTGCTGGACAAATAATGTGATATAACCAGTGTTTGGTGGTAAAAGTCTGTTGATGTGCCATTTCTGATATTGCTAGTAAATTGTATTTTTTCACTTTGTTCACAGAATATTGTCAGACATCTTAACAGTAAATAAATTAATACATAAGCAAGTTAAACTTATGTTAATATGGTGGACCCACTCAGATGCCCATTTGAGTTTCCTATTTTCCATTTAATTTTATTCCTTGTGGTCACTGAATAATTTCCTCATTAATGAAAATGAAAGTTCCTTACTTACGAAAGTCATTTAAACTTCAGTTTTTTATATGTGAGAAATTTGATCGAGGTTATGGGCTGCTGTTGTGTGGATTTTTTAGTTCCTTTCTTCTTTTTCTGCTGTATATTTTTGTATAGATTTCTAGAGTTTCTCTTAAATTCAGTACAAACATCATATAACCTATTTCTCTTCCCCATTTGAACTAAATACATGGTGAGACCTTGGTACTTTTAGATGCAATTATCAAAATTTATTTTCATAAAACAATTTCTTTAACTATCCTTTTGGTAGCTGTTAGACCAGAAATAGTGCATTCTCAAACTAGAACAGTGAAGCCAAGCCACGTCTGTATAAACTACAGATTAAGCACAGCCTACTGTTATCTAAATTAAGCTATATGCAAATAAAATGCCTAGCTGTTATCAAAAATGGGTTGTCTAAATGTACAGGTACTGGCAGTGTGCCCTGTCTGTTGCCTGGCAGATGGAATTTTCAGGTATCGGCTCTTTTCACCTCCTCTTTGCCACATTTTATATCCACATTTTCAAATCAGCATGAACTCTGCATGTCAGCAGTCATTTGTGTATTAGAAGGTGTTCTTGTACAGCCTATTCAGTTATTAGCAGAATTAGCCTGTATTGTAATTTGCAGAATAAAGAGGCAGATGCATATTACATAAAAATATAAGATGATAACCTGTTCACCAATATCTAACAAGGGAGTGGGTGTATGTTTTTGTATGCCGTGATGTTCTGCTAGAGTGCTATGTACTGTTTAAGCAGACTGTTGCCCCTACGTTCCTGTATGTAAAGCTGCAGGTATGGGCAGTCTCCCAGGTAGTGTTGATGTAGTGGATGTTCTGCCAATTCCTTCCTCCTTGGTTGGATGAGCTAGTGTTGGTTACTCACTGCCCTCCCCCTGTGGAAGACTTCGCCAGAGTTTGGGCTGCTGTTTGAACTGAGGCTGACTGTGACGCAGGCAAAGCCAAAACCTTTACTGCACTCCACAGATCTAACAGTTGTATATTTGACCCACAAGTTTTGACTAGAAAGGGACTGTTCTGAAGATTTTCCACTCTGAATGCTAATTTTCCCTCCTCAGGGCTGACCAGTTAGCAGTCAGAATGGAAGTGTGGGAGGGTGCCACAGATTTTGGAAGCTGGCCGGTTGTTGCATCTTGGCCAAAACACAACCCATATAGCCTAAAAGCTACAGCAGCAGTGAGGAATTCAAACATCTACTGTTATGGGTAAGGGCAACTTACTCAGCTGTATATTTCTGACAGATGCTTTGGCATATTATGTATGTGCCTTGTGATGACGAGGTAGTGCCATGAATAGAGCAGTGCATCCGTAACATATGCCAGCATACTTAGCTGGTGTTTTGCAAAGAATTTTATGTCATTTGACTATCACATTGATTTGTACAGATGCTTGTGTTAAAAATGTATTTGTAAAGTTGCTTGTATTAAAAATGTATCAACAGTGGGGTCTGCTGAACAGAAAAGAGACATGCATGTATGCCAGACAGTATTATTATAACTGATTAAATGTACATATTTTAACAGAGAATTCTGGAAGGGAAGAGGTTAATCTCAGTCCAGCTGATTTTGAAAAATAGGTTAAAAGTTAAATGGGTTGGTTTAGGCCATAAAGATTGTATCTTACGGGTCTGATTGTTGCTGGATACAAAAATATCTGGGAAAACCAGGACTAGGAATCTTACTGTATTGTCCTTAGGGGTGAACTAATTGCTAGCCTGGAAGGATGGAAGTTTTTGAAATTGTCTTATAGTTTCAGATGCTGCAACAGATCATAGCAAAGCTGTGGGTGTGTATTGTACCAGAGTCAGCTGACCAGATGTGATGTCATTCTATAACCAGCACTGAAATGATTTTTTTAGATATTAGTGAGAGATGTGATGGAACTCTCGCAGCAGCAGTTTGTCTTCCGTAACCTGACGGGAAAGATCACTCTTAGATGTCTCACACAACCAGACACTTCATCTTGCCTTGCTGTAGTAAGTAACTTAACTAGGGAACAATAAATCTGATATTGTTAATCCTCATTCATTCCTTACGTATGGGTATCAGTTCTGAGCTCGAAACCAAGCCGGCCATTTTCCAAGCTTGCATTAGCTTCAAAGTCTCGAGCTAAACTCTTACCCACAATTCCCCTCTCCCTGTTACCTCAGATTTCGTTTGCCGCGTTGCCATCCGGTCGTGTCAAGCTACTTCTCTTGAGCTTAGTACAGTCAATTGTTTAATTGCTTTACAAATTACTTTTCTGTCAGAAAAGTTAATATTTTATTGTCTCTTGCCCTCTCGCATCTAGCGTTCATATTTTCAGGTTTTCTTCTCTGTCCTTTACTTACCCTTTTTACCGCGAGGTAATTTCTCCTTACCATCGTTGGTAATCCCTTTCCTTTCTTTTTCATACCTTCGGGTACTTTCTTATACCATTGTTGGTACTTTTCTTTTTGTTAATATGGCAGATAAAAAGGGTAGTCCGGGGTTTAAGCAGTGTTCTGATTGTGGACACAAACTGCCTACTTCTGATGCACACTCTGTGTTTATTGTGTGAGAGCTTCCCATTTATCTGTTGAACCACCTTGTACTATATGTGAAAACTTTTCTAATAGGACTTTGTTAGAAAGGAAAAATAAGCTGATACTGAAGGGACTTCTAAAATCTCCCTTTTCAGAGGCTATTTCTGGGTCAGAGGTCTCAACCCCTCCTAAAGCCCATAAGAAAATGCACGTTTCTACTAAGGCTAAATCCTTGCCTTCTTCCCCGGCTGGGGACTCTCAACAACCAAACTCTAAAAAGGCTAAAATTTCGGCTCCGGAGCTCTCTGTTAGCCCCAGTGCTTTTGGTGCCCAGACCTTCGGCTCCATTAGTGATTTCGGCTCCGTCCTCTCCTGCAGCCTTCTACATATCGGCACCGAGGGGCTCCTCGGTTCAAACCTTTACCACTGTATCGGCACCGACCATTCAGTCTGCGCAGACCTTGACCGTGTCGGCTCCGAGATCTTCCTCGGAACTGAGGCCTTTATTACTGACTCCAGTTTTGTCGGTTCCAGTTTCGGCACCGACAACTACTTCGGCACCGATCCCATGACTTCTTCAGTGCAGACTACAGTAGTACAGTCTTTCTCTGCACTGTTGTCCTCGGTGCGATCAGATGAGATGGGCACTGAGTCTGCCTCTTTTGTGGACAGGCCTGTTTCTCCCACAGTCTCTGTGAGGTCCACTAGAAGTCTTTCTGAACATGATGTGTTGCATCTTGTGGACCAGGCATTCTTGGCCAGAGGTATTCCACCCCCCCAGGAACTATCCTTCCTTGGGAGGTAATCACCCATCTACAAAGACACCTTCTTATTCTCCTCCTTCATTGCCTTTGAAGTCCATGGATATAGTACAGTCTTCCCCTTCTGTGGTTCCCTTTATGGATCTCACTAAGGAACCACAGTTGCCTTCATGGCAGGAAAGTTTTGCTATGACCCAGGATGTCAGCTGTGATATGCATAGCTTACTGCTCCACAGCCTTCCAGGGACTCTGAGTCGGCAGCCTGAGCTACTTAGGGGAGGAGTGCCCCCTGTCCTTGACTTACACTCCTCTCCGGGTGGACCAGCCTTCCAACTGATGGAGAAGGCTTTTGCTGCTGCTGGTGATACTGGACTGTCTATACCTCCTCCCTCCTCTGGTACAGTGGTTTCACAAGTCGCACCTAGTGGACACTGAGTGCAAGGTCTCAGGACATATTTCCTCAGGAATCCCCTTTTCCGTTGTCTTCCCCAGCTTCTCCCACTGAGGAGGTCCACTGGAAAAGTTCATGTAAGAGGAAGCACATGGCCTCACAGAGGAGTCTCTCACCGAAGACACAAATTTCGATGAGGGGGAAGGATCCCCTCGGTCACCTTCTGAGGTATCCTTTGGTGATATCCTTGAAACAGAGAGGTGACTGGCAGTCCTCTAATCCGACCTCTGAGGAATCTGTGTTCCTGCAGGCCTTTTGCGCCCTGCCCCCTACCTCCTGGGTTACTCCACCTGCCGATAACTTGTCAAGTTCATCGTGCAGCATGCTTGGAAGGCCCTTGATACTGTTGAAGCTATTCCCCAGAGGCCTGATAAGATCTTGTCCCCTCCTGCTTCAGATCCCCATTGGTCCAAAGGTCTTCCTGTAGATGCTTTGGTGGTGGTGGCCGCAACAAAAAAGGATCTGGCAGAAGAAGAAAGCCAGACTGTCCATCCACCTAACAGAGAGTCCCGGGCCTGGACAGAATAGGGAAGCGCACCTTTGCTATCAGGTCCCTGAATTATATGGCACATTTTACCAGGCTTCAAAGGGATCTGGTCTCTGAGCTCTCTGAAACCTTGGCTGGTGCAGTGTCTGATGAGGTCCGTGACAAAGTGGCCTCTCAGCTGGCCACCATTGAGTCTATATCTAACTCCTCTATGCGATTGATATCTCGCGCATCAGAAGGAGCAGCTAAAGCGGCGGGTTCAGCTGCGGTCTTGAGACGACACACCTGGATGCGCTTGTGCAACTTCGCGGAACCTTTTAAGTCTTCCTTTCTTAATGCCCCCATTGAGCCCTCCTCGTTGTTTGGGCCCAAAGTTAAAAGCACACTGGCTAGATGTGAATAAGACGGTAAGACCCTTTCTGCCATAGGTGTCTGTTATTCTTCCCCTCAACATGCTTTCTCCCGAAACCAAAAGAGTGGGAAGATATGGTTCAAGAAATCTCAGGGACCTTTCCGTGATACACAGGCCGAGTTCTCCCCCAGACAGAGGGGGAAACTCACAGGGAAGACGCTTATTTTGGGGCAGAGGGGGGGACCGCATAACCAGGGTTCCAGGGATTATTTCCCTGGTCAGTCCTACCAGTGCTCCTGAAGAGCGGCCCAACTCCTTTCCTCTAGAGGTGGTTGGGGGACGTTTCTCCTTGTACCCTTCTGCCTGGCTAACCACCACCACCGATTCTTGGGTACAAAGGATCATAACCATAGGTTATCATATCCCCTTCGATCTTTGTCCCGTCCCATCAAAAAATCTTCCCAACGTTCCACCCAGTCAAAGGGAAGAAGCAGCACTACAGATAGAAAAGCTGCTAGGAAAAAGAGTCATCCAAATAGTCCCTCCAGACCAGATAGGATCCGGATTCTACTCAAGACTAGTTTTGGTGCCAAAGAAAACCGGGGACTGGAGACCAATTTTGGATCTTAGTGTATTGAACAAGTTTGTGAGAGTACAAAATTTCCGGATGGTCACTATACAGTCTGTCCTCCTGCTTTTGGAAAAAGACGACTGGATGTGCTCTATAGATCTTCAAGATGCGTGCTACCACATAAAGGTGGACAGGCCATCAAGAACATTTCTGCGCTTCTGTGCGGGAGCCAGTCACAACCAGTTCAGAGTACTGCCCTTTGGAGACTCTACATCCCCACGAGTGTTCACAAATTGCATGGCAGTTGTCACAGCTCAATTGCGACTTCAAGGATTCCAGGTGTTTCCATACCTAGATGACTGTCTTATTTCCGCCCCCACCAGACATCTACTGGTAAAAGCCCTGGCATACTCTCTCCTTACTGCTCAAAGGCTAGGCATAACCATAAACTGGCAGAAATCCAATCTCACCCCATCTCAGTCGACAGAATTCATAGGGGTTATCTTGGACACAAAAAACTGCAGTGCAGCTGTTCCAGAGCACAGAATTTTAAGGATAAAGCAACAACTAATTCCATTCCTTTCAAAGGAAAAATCCACGGTTCACTCGTTTCTACAGCTGTTAGGTTCCATGGCAGCCTCCATCACCATTGTTCCCCTGGCCAGGTTTCACATGAGGCTTCTGCAATGGCTACTGCTCACCCAATGGTATCCCTTTTCAGCATCCTCTTTCAGCCATGATTCGAGTAACCCACAGGTGTAAACAGAATTTAAATTGGTGGATGACACACAATCACTCTCAATGGTCTCGCCCTTTTCCCCCCAGCAACCCAAGGCCACAGTGACCATGGACGCCTCCCTGATGGGGTGGGTGGGGGGGCTATGTCAGGGACAGACAGTCCAAGGCACTTGGTCCCAACCGGAGGTCCATCTGCATATAGATGTTCTAGAGCTGAGGGTGGTGCTTCTGGCATTGCAAGCATTCCATCCCCTGCTGCCGTCTGGGCCAATTGTGATTCAGACAACATGGCGGTGGTCTGGCACATCAACAAGCAAGGTGGAACCAAATCTTACCCCATTTGTCGAGAGGCCATGAGGATATGGCAATGGGCAATGGCTAACAACCGTTTTCTTCTAACAACGTACATTCCTGGGAGTTCCAACGTGATAGCAGACAGACTTAGCAGGTGCATTCTTCAACCTCATGAGTGGTCCCTGAATCCCTTGATAGCGGCAGAGATCTTCCACCACTGGGGCTGTCTTTCTGCGACCTCTTTGCATCCCCGGCCAACTACAAATGCAGCAACTACTTCGCCCTGATTCCCCCTCTGGGACAGACACCCAGGGATGCTCTAGTCCACGATTGGCCCTCGGGTCTTCTCTACGCATTTCCGCCCTTTCCTCTCATTCCCCAGTTTCTGAAGGAAAGCCTGGCGGTTGAAGAGCAAGGTAATCCTCATAGCACCATATTGGCCACGACAGATTTGGTTCCCATTCCTTTGGCCTCACCTACTAGATCGACCACGGATCCTCCATCCAGTCCCGGAGTTGATCTTACACCCACAGAACCTTATTCATACCAACCTGAACAGCTTGAAGCTAACGGCTTGGCTACTCCAATTCCCTTGATTGCCAGGCAGAATGATTTTTCTTTACCAGTACATGATATTCTCATTGCTTCTCATAAGTCCTCCACTAGAATTACTTATCTGAGCAAGTGGAAAAGATTTACCTGTTGGCTGAAAGATAAACAAGTAGACCCCTTTTCAGCACCAGTATCGATAATACTAGACTATCTGGCCGACCTGTTTCAATCAAGTCTATCGGCCTCTACCATTAGAGTTCATTTGACTGCAATTTCTAATTTTCATGAGGGTGTCCAAGATTCCTCTCTTGTGTCCCATAAATTGTGCAAGACCTTCATAAAAGGTGTGAATCATCTGAAGCCACCTTTTAATGAACCTATTCAACCATGGGATTTATCATTAGTTCTGCAACCTCTGACAGTGGCACCTTTTGAACCAGCCTCTTCTTGCGACTTCAAGTATTTGTCATGGAAAACCTTGTTTTTGGTCGTTATTACTTCTGCCAGACACATTTCTGAACTTCAAGCTTTATGTATCAAGAGTCCATACTTGATTTTTCATAGAGATAGAGTGTCTCTGAGAACTAATCCGTCATTTCTGCCTAAAGTGATCTCTGAAATGTCCATTAATCAAGCCATTGAATTGCCAGTTTTCTTTCCCAACCATTCAAACAGAGGAGAGTATTGCCTACATACCTTTGATATTCACAGGCAAATCCGTTTTTACCTGAACAGGACTAAACCCTTTCATAAATCTGACCAGTTATTTTTGGCCTTTTCTTGACCTTGATTAGGATCTGGTGTTGCTAAGGTCACATTAGCTAGATGGTTGAAGGACTGTGTGACCTTTATTTACACACAACGTAACATTTCGTTGCCTACTACCATGAAAGCTCATTCAACAAGGTCGGTGGCAACTTCTGCTGCCTTCCATGCCAGAGCTTCTTTACATGACATCTGTGCAGCTGCAACTTGGGCTACACCTCATACTTTCATCAATCATTGCAAATTGGATTTGGCCTCCAGGGGAAGAGCATCTTTCGGTTCTATGGTACTCAGTAATGTCCTTCCATGAAAGCCTTCCAGGAATAGAGGTAGCTGGGGACTCTATCCCATACGTAAGGAATGAACGAAGATTAACAATATCAGATAAAGAAGTTATGTCTTACCATAACGTTCCATCTGTATTGTTGATCCTCGTTCAGTCATTACGACCCTCCCTCCTTCCCCCTCCTGTGGTTTCAAGTGGATCTCACCATCCAGTTCTCCTAGGTTATTTGACCAGAGGTAGCCTCTACCTTTTTTAACTTGCAAACTCAATCTGATGTAATAGGGAGAGGGGAATTGTGGGTAAGAGTTTAGCTCAAGAGTTTGAAGCTGACGCGAGTTTGGAAAATGGCCAGCTCAGTTCCGAGCTCAGAACCGATACCCATTCATAATGACTGAACGAGGATCGACAATACAGATGGAACGTTATAGTAAGACATAACTTCTTTTTCTTTAGTCAGTCAGGAAAATATAGTAAGATTATTTAAATATTGTTTTCTGCATCTGTGTGAATCTATCCAACTGTGTTATTTTTTATATCCCCTGTGATTTGAAACTCTGTTTTTTATTGTAACTAGATATTCAATATTGTCATGTTTTCTATTTTATTATTTATTATTAAATATTTCTATGCCTTTCATTGTAGCTGGTCTTTTAGAGAATATCTTTAACATCTTAAGAGTACCTATGCTTATTTTAGTGACACTGTGGCCTCTCCTGAAAGCCTTGCTGCATTGGTCCAACACTCCAATTTGTATTAGTATTAATTTTACTCAACATAATTGGGTACCGTTGTAAGAGCCTTAGAGTAGCTGACTGGTGGTAGGATGATAATTACCTTATAGTCTGGGCAGAGGAAGCACAGCTGCTAAATCTGTGCCAGCCTTTCCCAGGTGTGTGTGTGTGTATGTTTGTGTGAAAATCAAATATCCAAGTGTGTGTGTCAGCTACTTGGAACAGGGACACAGAGCTCCAGAGTGGTCAGTGTGGAGTCTTGTTTGGGACCTGGAGAGAGAAAGAGAATCCATCCTCAGGTCTGGATTGTACTCCCTGCGTGCTTTTAAGGGAGGTTGTGCTTAGTGCAGAGAGCTGCATCTGAAAATACCGTGTTTATCCATTTTTGTTCCTAGTGCCTGTCCCTCACTGGTGAGGATTGAGGCTCCTTGATTACTAGTACAGTGTAAGGACTGTCATATATTGCTCCTATACCTGTGCCATCAATTGCATTGACAGGTCCTTTGCTGGGAGTTTGCTTCCTCCTTTTTTATTCTAGCATTCCTTGCTAACAACTTCTTCAGTTCTGCTTACCATTCTTGCTGACTTCATTTATTTAAGCCGATTAAATATAGATATAGAGTAGCAAACAAGTACCTTTGCTTATCTGCTACATACGTATATATTTTTTCTAATAACATCATTGACAGCTTCGTTAGTGTTTACCTCCTTTTTCACTATATGTATTTTGCACCTCTCAGAACTTGCAATTAGTAGCCAGCAGATTTATACACATTTTATTTTGTTTTTTTCTTTCACAGTTCTGTATTAAACTATACTTAGCTCTGCTGGATTCTGTTTTTTTTTTTTTTTTTAAGTAAACAACAGTAAATGCTATAATCATGAAATAAATTCTGATGTCTTTCAAATTACTTACCCATTCTGGACAAGTTACTTAGATATTTTTATTAATTGTGCAGACTGTGTAATAAAAAAAGATGGTCTTATACAGTACATTTAAGGCTGTTTTCCTTTTTGCTGTAGTTCCAACTGAAAAGGGTGCAACAGGACTAAGTAATTTAGGAAACACGTGTTTCATGAATTCCAGTATTCAGTGCGTTAGTAATACACAGCCACTGACGCAGTACTTCATCTCAGGGGGACACCTTTATGAATTGAACAGGTAAGTCATAAATGCATTATGTTGTTGTTTCACCTGAACAGTTGCTTACCAGAACTAGAGCACTGGTCGACTGGTCAACTCTTTTGTTATACTGTAATGGGTGCACCATACTGCATCCTTTGTAGACTACCCTGATATGCTTGCTTTTCTTTTATTTGGTAACCAGATAAGGCCTGTTAAGCCTAGGTAGCTGTTTTTGGATGCACTCTGAGATTACTGATATGGTTAATTGGCTTGTTTATGGTTGCACAACATACAAAAGAAGAGTTGAGGCACTCATGTTTAGGGCTACAGCATGAAGCTTGTTAGTAGCTTATAGCCTTAACCTGTTATACTTTACTGGTAGATGCACGTGCAGTTATGATGGAGGCATTCATAGGATTAAAGGAATTACAAGGTAAGTGAGCCTCAAGGCTATTTCTTCCTTGCCAATACCCACCCTTAGGCCTTACCTCCTATTTCAAGGAAGACAAGGCCAGTTATACCAGAAACTAATTTATGAATATCCATCTAGCTCTCCAGCTCCTTTTTAAAGGCAAATGGTGCATCATACTTCTTAACTTAGAGAGGGAGTTTGTTCCAGAGAAAGGAAAGGTGCTGTATGATGTATCTGCCCCTCTTCATCGTCTTATTTAGTTGTCGGAGTAGATTTAGATCACTGGCCCTAGAGATTGCTGGATTTTGATTTGTTGAGGTTATAAGAGTTAATGGACTGCTGCATCCCTTATAGCCTTGTAAGCAAGGCACATAACTCCCCTAAAGAGTCTACATGAAACTGACTATAGGGATAAAGCCTCCATGCTTTTTTTTAATAGTACAAATCTTTTAGGCCTCTGATCTTTTTTTTGTTACAAACCTATGGGGTCTTTCCAATTGGTTGATATGTGAAGTAAGGTACATGCCAAAGGAGGCATTGTACTCAGTGATGGGTATAATTAAAACAGAGTCCATGGAGCTGACAACTTTTTTATCTGTATGAAATATCTTTTGCTGTGAGATGTGCAAGGTAAAAAGATTTCTCTACCACAGCCTCAATGTGCTGGTCAGTGTAAGGGAGCTGTCCACCAATATGCTCAGGTCTCTCATGACCTCTTCATTTTGAAGTGGCATGTTATCTATGCCGTATGTGTAAGCTAGGGTGTGAGCCCATTTTTAATTTGTCAGCTATTGACAAACATGTGCTCATGCTGGAGTGCATTATGTCAGAGGGAGACATAACAACTCCCTGCTTACAAAATCATCTGAATTTCTTTAACCAAATATCCCCTTTTGATAAGTTGAGATCTGAGAAGTAGATGCCGGCCAGCAGAGTGCCCAGCACAGATCCCTATGGAACTCCAGTGGCTACCCTCATACTCTCAGAGATTGCACCCCCTACTCTTACTGTGTGAATCCTATCTGTAAGCCAAGTGGATATCCTCCTGTCTAGCCTTAACAAAGCCAACCTGCTAGGGTTTGAGTCTGATAAGATGCTTGATATTATAGCTAATTAGGTCAATTATGATGTGTTCCATGACTTTGCATATAAAACTCATTAGACTGATGGGTCTGAAATTCCCCAGGTTTGTGGTAGAGCATTGCAACAGACGTGCACCAGTCCTTTGTGACAAAATCAGTTGCTAGACTCGAGATGAGGAGTGTGCCCAATAATGCTTGCTTTGTGCTATTAATTAGACAAATGGACATGTTATCAGTCCTCATGGATGAAGTAGTTTTCGTTTTGGAAAGTACCTTCATTGCATGCTCTTTTGTAATGGTTGACAACTTGATTCCATTGGGGTAATTGGGTTTGGAATAGATGTCTGTGGGGTGAAGTTTGCACTGAATTTATTAACCAGTTTTATTGACATTATCTACTAGATCAGAATAGTTAGTAACCATTATGAGTAAACTCAGAGCAATGTTGGGTGTCACTTCTTATTTTTCTGTCATAACTTAGGAAGAATTTGTAGTTATTTTTGGCTACTGTAGGTAGTCTTAAGATCATAGGATGCTTCTGTTTTTCTTGCATCCTTTTTTAGTTTCTTATCTAGCTATTTGATGTTTCTCTTAATTTTGGGGTTATTGGTTCTGCTATAAAGGTTCCTTAGTTTTATTGCATAGTTTATTATTGCTCGAGGACCACCACATTTGTTTGATTTCAGACCTCTCCATTGGATTGGATCTAGTTGGGACAGCCAATTTAGTACATATCTCCAGGTACAAGTAAACTTTTCTGTATAACCCTTTGGAATATTAACATTATGGGTAATACCCTTGTATTCAAATTTAGAAACTCATAGAATTTGTAGGAGATTTGTGTGTTTTGAATTCCTTGATTTCTGTTGTATTTGTTTCTGTTGGCTTGGAGATTTTGTTAGAAAAGATTACTAGTTTGTGGGCTGATTTGACCCATGAGGGGGATACTTTGAGGATGGTACATAGTTAGTAAGTTTGTTCTGATTAGATCAAGTGTTTTCTGTTCTGTAGTAGGTTCATTAACAAGCTTGTCAAGGAAGTTTTTGTTTATAAAGTTTAAGAATTTTTTAACGTATTCTATGTTGATGGTACAAGTCCCCCAATTAGTCAATGGGTAGTTAAAATCATGTAGGATAGCAGCTTTCCTACTTATGGAGAGTTCATCCAGAATATTTAGGAATGTTATGTGATTTTCTTGAGACATGGAGAGGATTCTTTAGCACTGTGAACTAAAATCTGATCTTATTTAGTGTGATTTGAATCTCTATCAGTTCTGTTTGGTGGTCTGTAGATATCTATCTGAAGGTAATGTAAACTCTAACAAATACAGATATGCCACCACAGTTTTCATCAGGTCTAAACAAGTGGTAGACATAAAATCCAGGTAATAAGGGAGTGCTGCCTGAGCACTTACATCAAGTTTCTGTAGCAACACAAATGTGTTCCAAGTGCAGAAGGGCCTCAAAGTCCAAAGTTTGTTGTTTAGATTTTTAGCATCAAGTAGAACCACCTTGATATGATCCAGTGGTTGATTTGTTTTTTTTAGTTAGGTTGAGAGATTCATCAGCAGGATGTTGCCTAAAAAGGTACAATGAAGGCTGCAAAATCTTTCATCAGTATGTGGATGCCTTAGAATGAAAAGTGCTGACCATCCCTTGCTGCCATCCCTGGTGAAGCAATAACAGTTGTCCAGCATATCTCATTCCATGCTGACTCTTACTAGATTCCCCTAGGATGACACCATGTGCTTAGCCATTTGTTAAAGCCAGTCTTTTTTTATACCTTGATATCGCTTTGGTGATGGAAAGATTCCACTCAATACTAGAGTATTTCCTGCCTTTGTGACATGCATGGAAAGCTCTGTCACGTCTTTTTATATCCCTCGGGGTTTTGCTGTCCAGGTTGTTCACCACAACAGGGGCCACAACCATGCCATAGTCTTAGTTGTCTGTTTAAGGGTCCTGATGACCCTTGTAGTGTCAGTAATCTTGGCTCCTGAGAGGCCTCTCACTGTCACCCTGTTTTTGTCTGGTCTCTTGAGTATAGAATCCACATGCCCAACTGTGGAATCACCAGTCACTAATACATTTCTATTTGTGTTAGAAGATTGCACATCTGTAATGGTCTGGAATGTGCAGTTTCCTGGTGAGCCACAGCTATGCTGTCACTAATTGATGTTGCATTGCTTAGTTTATGCTGAGACTTGTACCTACTAGTCCATTGTGGCTTGGGTAAGGATTTTTTGTCTCCCTATTGAAATACTGAATGCTAGCAGGTCCCGACATTTCAAATGGTTACCAATTTATTTTAGATGTTCATCGTGCATACAGCTGCAGTCATAACAGATGGGTTATCCTGCCGTCAGGCGGGTCCTCGATCGGCCGAATTCCAAAGTCTAGGTCCGGCGTCGGTTGTCGTCGCTTCTTCCCTGACGTCAGTGCGGCAGGGGTATAAAAACCAGCCGGCGCCATCTTCTTCAGTCTTTCTTGCCGCGCGGTGCCCGAAGCAGAAGCAGTTCGCAAGTGCCGGTCAGCCAGCTCCTGAGATTTACGAAAATATTTCAGCCGAAGTCTTCTTGAAAGCTAAGTACCCCGTTGGGGAAACTTTTCTTGCCTCAGTCCGATGTCAGACAAAGTTAATAATTGCATTTCATGTGGGAAGCAAATACCGCATAAGGATTTCCACTCTTTCTGTATTCCTTGCTTAGGCCCAGACCACGATGTCTCGGCCTGCCGTTTTTGTGCTAGATTCAACAAATGCACTATTAAGCGTCGGGCGGAGTCCGCCCTTCACTATTTTGGTAAAAAATTTAATTATATTATGTCGTCGGATACTCCGACTCCAGTTTTGAGTAAAAGACGCAAAGATAAGGACCGACATACGAGGTCCGCGACTTCTACTGACACCATGCTAAGGCCGACTACCGGTTCTCTGATTCTCAGCGAGGCGCCTACGCAGCCCCTGAGTACCAATGACACTTCATTACCGGTGTCTTCAGTACCCGAGGTAGCAGGCTCCTCGGTCCCCATTCCAACTACAGATACCGACGCCACTCTTGGCGGGGAAACTCAGAGTTTAGACAGGCCTGCCATTTCTCAAGGTGTCTTCAGGCCTTCCTCCTTCTCTATTAAAGCTTTCACAAAATCTAAAGCAGCCATGAAAACTAAAAAACAGGAACCTCAGACCCCCCACTCAAGGCCCCATGCCCAAAAAACAGATGCTCAAAATGGCTGAGGATTTGATTACCCTTATCAGGGGTTCTCAAGCCCCCTCGGACAAAAGGCCCAGATTAGAGGAAGACTACCCTTCCTCAGATCAAGCCTGTATTACCTCTGAACATTCTGAGGACCAGGACTATACCTATTCTCCATTTGAAGACTCTGATGCAGAGGAGTCTATTCCCTCGGTCTCCCCCCCTGAGGACTACTCTTTTGGGGAAACCCTACATACTTTGAGGGAACACTTTCACTGGGAAGGCCAAGATTACTCAAGATTCCAAGAAAAGGCTCAGGGATTTTCTCTTGCTCCCCCAGCATAGGCCCCTGGCTATCCCTCCTGTTTTAGATATATTAGATGATGTGTACACAGAAGCCAGCCTCAACCCAGATTCTTTACCTCCAGCTCCTGTTAAACCAGACAGGTATTACCGGGTTCCTGATTCACACCAGTTCCTATACAAAGCCATACTGCTGACCCAGAAACTATTTCACAGGGTCCCAAGGGAATTAAGGCCTCTACTGCTAAAAACCCATTACCTTCAGAGAGAGAGTCCAGAGCTTTAGAAAGGTGGGGGAAAAAGGTGTATACCTCGGCCACTTTAACCATGAGGGCATTAAACTGTCAGTTCCATATGTTAAAGTATCAACAGTTTTTGTTATCTCAGTTGAAAAGCAAAATGACACAACCAGAACAACCAGATTTAAAAGAGTTGCAGGATTTGTTGCATGGTGCAGAGCAAGTGGGTAAACATACCTTGCAGTGTGGTTTTGATGCTTTAGAGGCCTCATGTAGAGCTGCTGTTACAGGGTCTGTCATATGTAGACATGCTTGGCTCAGAGCAAGCCTTACCAGATCATGTCAAAGCTAAATTACTAGATGCACCTCTTCAAAAAGATGTATTGTTTGATGTTAAAGCTGAGGGAGGTACTAAAGAAAATGGAGGAAAAAGCCAGATCAATGCAAACAGTGAAAGATTTCCTGCAGGTACAACCTCCACATTTCAGCAGAAACTGGCCTTCAAAAAATTGGTCCTTTCCAGCCACGGACAGACCTCAAAGAGGCAGATACAGACACCCGAGGGGTAGAGGGCAACCTCAAGGATCATTCAGAGGCAGACAATGGCAAGCACCAACCCCTAGAGGTGGAGAAGATAGATCACAGTCATTCAGAAAGCAGACACAATGACTTCCCCCTTTACCTGCCAAGCAAAGCTTTAATGGCAGCACCTTTGGGCGGAAAACTGGCATTATTCTCAAAAAATTGGCATATTGTCACAAAAGACAAATGGATTCTGGACATTATAGACAGAGGCTACAGATTCCACTTTCACACCCTTCCAAAAATGAGAGGCATGCCAAACCTGCCACAAAATCAAAGGGCAGAGAGCCACGGACAGACCTCAAAGAGGCAGATACAGACGCCCGAGGGGTAGAGGGCAACCTCAAGGATCATTCAGAGGCAGACAATGGCAAGCACCAACCCCTAGAGGTGGAGAAGATAGATCACAGTCATTCAGAAAGCAGACACAATGACTTCCCCCTTTACCTGCCAAGCAAAGCTTTAATGGCAGCACCTTTGAGCGGAAAACTGGCATTATTCTCAAAAAATTGGCATATTGTCACAAAAGACAAATGGATTCTGGACATTATAGACAGAGGCTACAGATTCCACTTTCACACCCTTCCAAAAATGAGAGGCATGCCAAACCTGCCACAAAATCAAAGGGCAGAGGCACAAAAACAAATTTCAGCTCTCATGGACATGAAAGCTATTCAAGAGGTACCTGCAAAAGAACAAGGTCAAGGGTTTTATTCCAGACTATTCCTGGTACCAAAGAAAGACAAAGATTGGAGACCTATTTTAGACCTATCCATCCTAAACACATATTTACAGGTACCAAAATTCAAGATGCTCACATTACAGCAGCTTCTTCCCATGCTGGGCAAGGAGTCTTGGCTGGTAACATTGGACCACAAGGAGGCATACCTGCATGTCCCTATCAGACAAGATTGCAGAAGATACCTCAGATTTCTTGCAGGTTCAACCCATTATCAATTCTCTGCATTGCCCTTTGGCTTATCTACTGCGCCCAGAGTGTTTACGAAATGCCTGGCATCAGTAATTGCCTTCTGCAGACTTCAAGGAATACAAATATACCCATATCTGGACGACTGCCTGATCCAAGCGGACAGCAAGGACATACTACTGAAACACCTGGCGTTTGTAATAAAACTGTTGAACTTTCTGGGATACACAGTCAACAAAAAGAAATCAAAACTAATACCATCTCAAAAAATAATTTTCCTGGGTGCCAGCTTGAATACAACCACCCAGATGGCCTACCTCACGCCAGACAAACAAGGGCAACTATCTCAATACTTCAGCAAAATGGCAACCTTCAACAGGCTGACTGCAAGGAAAGTCCTGCAGGCTCTGGGATTCATGGCATCTTGCATCCTTCTGATCCCATGTGCAAAGCTGCATATGAGGAAACTTCAATGGTACCTAAAAAACTTATGGTCTCAACACAGCCACAGTTTGGAAACAATTATACTACTCATTCCATGTCTTCAAAAGGAATTTCTGTGGTGGGCTCAAGCATGCCAAAGAAACATAGGTCTCCCTTTCTGCGTACCTCAAGTAACTCAAATCATCACAACAGACGCCTCGGACTATGCCTGGGGGGCACACACGACAGATCAGTGCATTCAGGGAAAATGGTCCCAAAAAGAGAAGCACCTACACATCAACCAAAAGGAAATGCTAGCAGTGCAAAATGCTATTATGGCCTTCAAAGACCTACTGCATCCAGGCCAGCTATTGATAAGGACAGACAACACCACAGTGATGTGGTACATAAACAAACAGGGGGGAACTCATTCATATCCCCTGTGCAGACTAGCCATGACCCTATGGAACACAGCTCTGGAATTGCAAATCCAACTTCAGGCACAATTCCTGCCAGGAAGGAAAACACACTGGCAGACAGCCTAAGCAGAAATATGACAGATCCACACGAATGGAAGTTGCATCCTCAAGTTTTCGCAAAGATAACTCAGGCATGGGGACAGCCAGACATAGATCTCTTTGCTACCCACAGAAATTACCAATTGAAAAAATTTTGTTCAAGGACCTATCATCCACAGGCCTGGAAAGTGGACGCACTTTCTTTCAATTGGACAACGTTGACAGTCTATGCCTTTCCGCCTCTTCCTCTGCTGCCCAAAGTTCTATTAAAAGCCAGAGCAGAGAGGCCGAAAATGATTCTCATTGCTCCAGATTGGCCAAGACAACACTGGTATCCGCTCCTGAAGAGCCTGACACATTCCCCACCATGGACCCTACCCCCTAGTGCCTCTTCTGTTGTCCCAGCACAACTTCAAAACTCTTCACAGCTAGCTGAAAACCCTAAATCTAGCTGCATGGAGAATCCCTTGATTTCCCAACAGACCCTCCTCTCCAAGGAGGTGCAGGATGTCATCTTGGAGGCCAGAAGACCTTCTACTAGAAAAGTCTACTCCGCCAAATGGAAACTATTTTGTGCCTGGAATCAGAAAAAGGGCCAGAATCCTTGAGTAATAAATTTACCTCAAATTTTACAGTACCTAGCTGAGATGTTAAACAGTGGACTTTCCTTCTCCTCCATCAAAATCCACGCTTCAGCCATTTCTGCACAATACAACACAGATCCTCCTTTATTCTCTCATCCTCTCTTAAGACAGTTCCTCAGAGGGGCAAAGAATATAAAACTCCCAAGGAAACCACCAGTCCCTGCTTGGGACCTCAACTTCATATTGGAAAAGCTGACCCTTCCTCCATTTGAGCCAGCTGCTTCAACAAAACTACAATACTTGTCATGGAAAACAGCCTTCCTTCTGGCTATGACCTCAGCACGCAGGGTTTCGGAACTACAGACCCTCATGGCTGTGCAACCTTTCATCATTTTCCATCAGGACAGAGTTTCCTTACGAACCAACCCTACCTTTATGCCAAAGGTAGTATCCAGTGTAGCCTTGAATCAGACTATCCACTTACCTACCTTTTACCCTAACCCACAAAACAAAGGGGAAAAACTACTGCATTCCTTGGACATTCGCAGACAACTTCATTATTATTTGGACAGGACAAAGCCATTCAGGAAATCTGAGCAACTCTTTGTGTCCTATGCTACAGGTGCTCAAGGAAAGGCTATCTCCAAACAGACAATCTCAAAATGGATAGCTCACTGCATACGCTTTTGTTACTCATTTCATGGAAAAGCTGTGCCTTCAAGCATCAGATCCCACTCCACAAGGGCCACAGCTACCTCTGCAGCTTTCCTCAGGGGGGTTCCTACCAAGGACATTTTGGAAGCAGCCACTTGGAGGTCAGTACACACTTTCTCCAAACACTATCACCTTCCACTTTACTCTAAATCTAGAGTGGGATTTGCCACAGCTGTCTTGCAGGGCATCCTTGCTCCTCCTAGTTCCACTTAATGCCTGCCACCCCTACTTAGCTTTGGGATTCTTCCCATCTGTTATGACTGCAGCTGTATGCATGATGAACATAGTACAGTTTTGTACCTACATAAATGTAGATGTTCGAGTGCTCATACAGCTGCAGTCCAGGTTTCCCCCCCTCCATCCCCTCTTAGGACAGGCCTTATGACAAACACCTTCTCATACAACCTATTTGGGGTATTCTTTTATGGTGTATTTGTTTGCAACTACTGTTTTTTGATTATTCTATATTGCATGATTACATAAGTTTATGTTTTGCCTTCCTTCTGGGGGCACCTGACATCTGGGGCAAGAAAAACTGAAGAAGATGGCGTCGGCTGGCTCTTTTATACCCCTGCCGCACTAACGTCAGTGAAGAAGTGAAGACAACCGACGCCGGACCTAGACTTTGGAATTTGGCCGACCGAGGACCCGCCTGACGGCAGGATAACCCATCTGTTATGACTGCAGCTGTATGAGCACTCGAACATCTACATTTATGGTAGGTACAAAACTGTACTTTCCTCAGCATATGATAATTCAATATATGCGTATTGTGGTCAAGGTGAGTGATGCCCAAAGGATGGGTTTAGTTGTGATAATGTGACGTTGAAGTTGGCTAGGTATTTATATCTCTCACAAGTAGACAGTAACGAGTTAAGTAAAAGGTTATTGTCTGTGTGCATTAGACGATTTTTACATTGCCTGAGAATACCAAGTGCTACTAGGCGGCCAGCAGAGGGTGAGCTAGTTTGCTGACCTTCTGTTTTGACCAAGGGTGCAAGGTTTGTCTGGGAAGATTAAGAGAATATAATAATATTTAGGTTTCATTTCCTTGATTAAAGTATTTGTTCAGAAAACAAAATGTAGATAAAGTTTAATTGATGTTTTGAGCCCTAGATTAACCTTATGCAGCCAATATTCTAGTCTAGCCTGACTATAAGGTTGGTTTGGTGGGCGAAATAGGAGCATTTTGGTGCCTAGTTAAGGTATCAATTTGGGGTAAACTAATAAATGTAATTAAACAAAAACAGTTCAAGCACCAAAACTAGATAGTAAATAATTTGGTGTAAACAGGCTATATTGTCTTTACACATGCAACAAGGTACCACTGATTAACTCTACAATTTATACAGCTATAACTAGCAAGTGGAGTTAACTAAGGTTCCTAAGAAAGAATTTTAAAATGAAACTGCCAGTGCCTGTTGAATACAGCATTGTGTAGTGCTGTACAGAGTACCGTCACCCACTGTTAAGCTGGGAAAGGGAGTGAAAGAATCAGTAAGTAAGCAGTTAGAGCTCCAACCAGTAATGTCCACCCCTCATAAACAGCAGCAAGTTATTCCCTGCCACCAAATAAGCACTACTTCTCTCAGCAAGTTTACACAGTAACTAGAAAACCAATTTATTTATTTATTTATTTACATTTGTTGACCGGGAGAGTCCGACTGGACACAGGTCCCTTTTCAGTGGAGGCCCAGGGAGAAAAGCTCCACATTAAGTATTATTTGCATTATACAGTTAAAAAACATAGCATTTAAATATAGACATTAGTCCAGTTAAGGACGCAAGACAAGAAGAAAACAGATGTAAAACAGCTGTAGAACATAGTACAATTTTAAAATATGGTGACATGTACTAAACATGGTTACAAATGTAGTTGAGATTCATCAGTGAACAATTGATACAATCTGTTTTTGAGGTACATTTAAAGCAAAACTATACATCTGAAGTAATTAACTTCATTTGATCAGCAACCTGTGGGTATCTGATCCGACCTGGATCCGAGCCGGCAGCTTTCCAAGCTAAAGATCCGAGCTCCAAGCTCCTGCCCCTTACCCATAATACCCTGCTACCTCCTTCCAGTCCCCAGATCTCATTTGCCACGGCTTTAACAAGCACGAGTTACGAGTCAAATTCTTGACTTTTTGGTAAAATTAGAGAGGTTTGTGTTTAGTTTAAACCCATTAGCTTAGCTTAATTTTTATATATTCACCCTTCCCCTTATTCTTGTGTGTCTGTGTGTGTGGTTGTGGTTTTTGTTATGGTCGAAGGCCCTGAGGCCATTTTTTCTAAGTGCTCTGAATGTGGCCATAAGCTCTCCCCAGCCGATGGCCACACTCAGTGCATTCTTTGCCTGGGGGTAGCGCATTTGTAATCGGGCTGCCATATCTGCGCAGCCTTTAACCCCCGGGCTGTGAGGGATGGAAGGAACAAGCTGATCCTGGCGGGTCTTTTGCCCGCGGATTCTGCTTCTTCCTCCTCTCCCTCAGTGGCTCCAGCCGCGGCTGCGGCTGTTCAGCCAGCTGTACTATCTCCCCTGGCTGGGACTTAACCGCCCACCCTTTCCCAGGGAGAGAAGGAGGCAAAGAGAAAAGAGAGGAGAGAGAGGGAGAAAGAGAGAGATAGGGATAGAGAGAAACATAGGAGCCACAAGCGGCGGGCCGACTGTGCCCCGCCAGCTAAACAACTCTCTTATCCCCTGAAGATTTCCGGCTTTTCCCCCTCTCGGCTCCATTCCCCACGTTTCTTGCCGTAGCCGGAGGAGGAGCCCCGGCCATCTTCAAGGTTGTCGCGGCGGCCTTCCCGGCCAGCTTCGGCGGCCTCTTCTAGGTCGACACGAAGACTTTCAGATGCTGACATGGACTGGATGATGTGTCGCTTCCTACAGGCCCAGATGCAGATGGGAGTGCTCCTGCCTCCCCCCCCCCTGGGGGGTAGCTCGGCCCCATTTTTTTGCCCCCATAGCTCCTTCTCTGATCCATTATCAGGTTTCGGAGCCAATGTCGGATCTGAGTAGTCTCTGAGTCAGGGAGTCGGCACCGACAGTAGTGGCTACTTCGCCGGCCATGCCATTTAGTTTGTCAGATCCCTTTTCGGATCCGAGCTCTCAGAGCCGAGAGCCACGTGTCGGATCCGAGGGGGTAGGTGTGTCTATGGCTCCGTTGCAGTCAGAGCACACTTCCCTTTTGGGTCCGATCGCTTTGGCTCAGACTCCGATCCCCGCGTCTGATCCGAGGGTGTTGCTCATGGAACCCAGAGAGAGCGGTTCACCTTCGGCCTTCAACGTGGTGGAGAGGGTTCTCTCGAGAGGTTCGAGACCCCTTGCTTGTGCTATGGATCCAGCCACCATTCCCTCGCAGATGGGCTTGTCTTCCATCATCCGGCCCCAGGGACAGCCTGCGTCGATGCCCCAGTCAGTCTCACTGGAGGAACATGACCCTGTTGGTGAGCCCTCCTCTGACAGTCCTGCCGAGGAGGTCCCTCACAAACATAAGTGTAAAAAGAGGCACTTGGACTCCCCCAAGTCCCTCATGGAAGACACCGATTTAGAGGAAGGGGAAGGTTCCCCCAGGTCACCCCCCGAGGACGTCTCCTTTGGAGACATTATGGAAATGCTGTGCCTAAAAGGGGGGTGGTCAGCCCAAAAGCCTTCCTTGGATGAGTCTGTGTTTCTGGAGGCATTTGACGCAGGCCCGTCTACCTCTTGGGTGTCCCCTCTGGCCAACCCCCTGGTAGACCTCATTACTACCAGGGCATGGAAGCAGCCAGACACTGTAGAGCCAAACGCCAGGAGAACAGATAAGATCCTAAGTCCCCCTGTGTATAGGACAGCATGGAGTAAAGGTTCTCCGGTAGATGCCATGGTGATGGCGGCTGCCTCCAAGAAGGAACTGGCACAGGATAGTTCCTTGGTCCATCCTCCTGATAATGAGTCTCGGACGATGGATCGCATTGGAAAGCTGATGTTTGCTTCAGCTACCTTTTCCATAAGGGCGCTGAATTACTTGGCCCATGTGATTAGGCTTCAGCGGGATCTGGTGAAGGAATACGCTGAGTCTCCCCCTGAGCCCATGTCGGCCGAGGACAAATGGACCTTCTCGACTCTCATGGCCACTCTGAAATCTGTGTCGAACACGTCTATGCGACTACTCTCCCTTGCCACGGAGGGGGCCGCTATAGCCAGCGGATCAGGCATCGCCTTATGGTGTCATGCCTGGCTCTGACTTTGCGATTTTGCGGAACCCTTCAAGGCATCCTTCGTGAATGCTCCCTTCGACGGTTCTACCCTGTTTGGCAAGACTGTCCACGATACATTGGTCCAGAGCGAGAAAGATGGGAGGATGCTGTCTGCCGTTGGAATCCGCTTCTCGGCTCCTCAAAGGTCCTTTTCCAGGAACCAGAGAGGACAAAAGAAGATGTGGTTCTGGAAATCTCAGCAGTCCCGTTATGCTCCGGACCCTTCGTCCTTCAGAGGCAGAGGGGGGACAAGGTGGACGCCAGCCTAGAGGCAGAGGGGGGCCGAAGAATTTTGGGTCGCGAGAACCTTTCTCCGACCCACGCAGCAGCCCTGAGGGGTTGCCTGACTGCTCCTCTCTGGAGGCAGTCGGGGGGGCATTTTTCAAAGCACCTGGCACTATGGGAGTCCATCACGACAGATCACTGGGTGCTTCAAATAATGTCCAGAGGCTACTCTATCCCCTTCATAAACCTACTCCTCAGTTGAGGCGCCTCCCCGATGTTCCACCCAGTCAGAGGGAGGCTGCAGCTTTAGAAATAAAGAAGCTGCTAGAAAAAAGAGCCATCCAGCATGTCCCCCCAGACCAGTCTGGGTTAGGCAGTTACTCCAGGTTCTTTTTGGTGCCAAAAAAGACGGGGGACTTAAGACCAGTTCTCGACCTTTCTACAATGAACCTCTTCGTTGCCAAGGAGAAATTCCGGATGGTCACTCTTCAATCCATTATCCCCCTACTGCAGGAGAACGACTGGATGTGCTCCATAGACCTCAAGGATGCGTACTACCACATTCTCATGGACAGACGATCCAGGAGGTTTCTCCACTTTCGGTTGGGGGCCAGTCATTACCAGTTCAGTGTCCTACCATTCGGCCTCACCACAGCCCCCAGGGTGTTCAACAAGGTCATGGCAGTTGTAGCGGCCCACCTGCGGCTTCAGGGAATACAGGTTTTTCCTTACCTGGACAACTGGCTCCTTGCCGCCTCCACCAGGTATCTACTCTGCTCAGCCAGGGATTGCTTCCTGCTCTTAGCCTCCCAGTTGGGAATCACTATATTTTACAAGAAATCATCCCTTCAATGACTGCAAGTCCTGGACTTCATAGGGGCCAGAATAGATACGCTTCAGACCAAGGCCTTCTTGACATCGGACAGGCTTCGCAGCTTAACCCTTCACATCCTAGCACTCCTTCAATCTCCAGCCCCATCAGCGGAGTTAGTCCTGAGAGCCTTAGAGTCCATGGCAGCAGCAATCAGTCTTTTGCCCTTAGCTCGCTTGCACATGAGGGTCCTCCAGTGGACCATCCTTCAACACCCGTTGGACTCTCCAATCCCCCTCAGCAGAGTTTGCAGAAATTCCCTCATATGGTGGCTCCAATCTAGGGAGCATCAGGAAGGACGACCGCTCATAATGCCACAACCCCAAGCCACGGTAACCACGGATGCTTCTCGCCTTGGGTGGGGGGGGGGCATTGTATGGGTAGAACTGTCCAAGGTATGTGGACTCAGACAGAGACCGTTCTGCATATCAATGTTTTGGAGATGAGAGCGGTGCTTCTAGCGTTGCAAGCTCTTCATGCCTTTCTCTCTCCAGGGACTATTGCAATTCAGACAGACAACATGTCAGTGGTCTGGTACGTCAACAAACAGGGGGGACCAGGTCTTACCCTCTTTGCCGGGAGGCCATGAGAGTTTGGGATTGGGCGATATCCACCAACCGTTTTCTGTTAGCAACGCACATTCTGGGTCGGTCCAACATCCTAGCAGACAAGCTGAGTCGAACTATCCTCTCGCCTTACAAGTGGTCTCTGAACCCCTTAGTAGCGAAACCGATCTTCCGCTAGTGGGGTCAGCCTTGCTGCGATCTCTTCGCATCACCTTCAAACGCGAAGTGCAGTGAGTTTTTCACTCTAATCCCCCCCCCCCCCCCCCCGGGAAAGCCCCAGAGATGCTCTAGTTCATGCTTGACCATCCGGTCTTCTTTATGCTTATCCTCCACTTCCATTAATGACAAAGTTTTTACAGAAAGCTCTTCGGTTGAGGAACAAGATTATCCTCATAGCCCCATTCTGGCCTCGTCAAACCTGGTTCCCGTACCTACGGTCTCATCTCATAGCTCCTCTTTGGATCTTAGATCCCATCCCAGATCTGATTTCTCATCCTTCGGGATTAGAAACTCAGAATCTGGACAACCTCAAGCTCTCAGCTTGGTTGATCCAGTTCCATTAGTTGCCAGGACTCCCGGTATCTCATCCGTAGTTAGATCCATCCTGGTAGCGGCGCATAAGCCTTCTACCAGGAAGGTTTACAACAGCAAATGGAAACAGTTTTCCATTTGGTCCTCTCATAAGAATTTGGATCCTTTCACTGCTCCCATTCCAGCAGTGCTTGATTTCCTATCTCATATTTTTCAGCAAGGGGCCAGTTCTTCTACTGTAAAGGTTCAAATGGCTGCCATTTCCCATTTTCACATTGGAGACAATCTTAGTCCTTTAGCTTCCACTAAGATTTGTAAGACCTTCTTAAAAGGAACCTTTCTTTTGAGACCTCCTATTAGGAACGCTGTTCCCCCATGGGACTTGACCTTGGTCCTTCAGGCTCTAACTGGACAACCCTTTGAGCCTGCAGCTTCTGTTGATTTAAAATTCTTATGTTGGAAAACTGTTTTCTTAATAGCTATTACTTCAGCTAGAAGGGTGTCAGAACTCCAGGCCCTTTGCACTAAACCCCCATATCTTGTTTTCCATAAGGACAGAGTCTCTCTCAGGACTAACCCTTCCTTCTTACCTAAAGTGGCTTCCGAGGCGAACATCAATCAGTCCATTAATCTACCAGTTTTCTTCCCTAACTATCAGAATAAAGGGGAATACAAACTTCATTTGTTAGATGTTCATAGACAATTGCGCTTTTACCTACACAGAACCAGCTGCCTTTCGCAAGTCAGAGCAGCTATTTGTTTCCTTTGCGAAACCTTTCTTGGGAAAGCCAGTGTCGAAGGTGACTCTAGCTAGATGGATTTCTCACTGCATTTTGCTCACATACAGGATATCTGGTCTGCCTGAGCCCTTATGGGTTCATGCCCATTCTACCCGTTCTGTGGCTACTTCTGCTGCGTTCTGGTCAAGAGTGCCCTTGGATGATATTTGTTCTGCAGCTACTTGGGCTTCCTCTCATACCTTTATCTCTCATTATAAATTAGATTTAATATCCAGAGGAAGAGCAGGTTTTGGCTCTGCAGTGCTCCGGAATATCCTTCCTTGAGGACATCCCAAGTTTTTTGGTAGCTGGGGACTCTGTCCCACAGGTTGCTGATCAAATGAAGTTAACTACTTCAGATAAAGAAGTTATGTACTCACCATAACTTTCCATCTGAGTAGGTAACTTCATTTGTCAGCAACCGATCCCCCCTCCTTCCCCCTAACCTGGTTCTCTGGTTATCTGAATCCTAGAATGGTATCAGCTTTTGGTATTCATTAGGTTAGGATGTTTTCAGGTTGTTGTTTCATCTAAGTGACATTGTATAATTGGGCAAATGCGATCTGAGGACTGGAAGGAGGTAGCACGGTATTATGGGTAAGGGGGAGGAGCTTGGATCTTTAACTTTATTAAGCTGCCGGCTCGGATCCAGGTCGGATCCGATACCCACAGGTTGCTGACAAATGAAGTTACCTACTCAGATGGAACGTTATGGTGAGTACATAACTTCTTTTTTAATGTAAAATGAATGTAAATGGTGGAACATTGTGTAAAGTGTCAAGGAAAACACTTTTTATGGCAAAATGGAGAATTAACAAACGAGAACACTCTGTGTAATACAGTGTAGGAGCTATTAGACATAGACAGCAGGCAACTATAAAATGCTGAATATAAACAGTTTAAACTGAAACTGTAATTTATTGTAAAAAAATGATATAAAGTATAAAATCACACTGACAACACTTAGATTATCAGTTTGTACTCCCTGTTATTTAATCAAACAGCTATGCTAGTGATCATGATGTAAAACCAGCAACTTTAACCAAATAAAGTGTAAAACAAAGTTATAACATTTGATAAAATAAGCAAAAAAAAATTACTGAAACCAGCAAAATGACTAAATGCAACAAAAGTTATAGTACTTGGAAATTATACGGAGTTTAAGCTTGAAAATGCTAGAAAAACTTGTCTCAGGATGTGCTTCAACATAAATGCAGGCGAATGGCTACATGCACTGTTAAATTGAGGAGAAAAGTGAAAGAACCATTAAGAAAACAGTTACCACTCCAGCCAATAATGTCCACCCCACAGAAACAGTAGCAGATTATTCCCTGCCATTGAATAACCACTACTGCACTCGGGGAAGTATACACACAGACTAGCAAACCAACTTAAATTGTACTTTAATGTAAGATTAAACTGTAAAAGTGGAAGAAAGAATGTAAAGTCACATTCTTTGCTTCTGATTAGCATTGTATAGAAAAACACAAAAGAAATTTCTTTCATGCACATTTTTCTGTGAAGAGTATACAGTAAGAGTGAAAATGATGTGTGTGTTGTATGTTTTCTGTGGACAGGATCTTTATAGTATAAAAGTTTATTTATTTTATTTATTTATTTTATTTTATTTTACATTTGATGACCAGGAAAGTCCGACTGGACACAAGTCCTTTTTCAGCAGAGGCCCGGGGAGAAAAGCTCCACTTAAACAATTGCTAAACAGATGCATTTACAAGATACAGCACTGTATTCTCAATCCACACAATATAAACATAATATCTAACATTGCTTCACTGACTTATATAAAGTACATAGCTGTGTTCATAAGGCAAAACAAATAGCATATAGGAAAGTATTTAATATTTAATTACAGACATATAAGTCAATACCATTGGAGTAAGCGGTTTTAGGAAAGAATAAGAATTCTAGACATTAGGCAGTACCGGGTCATCCTTGGTAGAATCCTTCCATCACTGCAATGTAGTGGATTAGCTTGGGGAGTCACATTTGCACAGCCATTTGCTAAAATAGCGGCTTTTGAGTAGTTTCTTAAATTGTGGAGCAGAACTTGTAGAAGTAATGTCATTAGGAAGTGAATTCCTGGTTTTTGCTATTGTACAGGCAAAGAGAGTTTTACCAGCTTCATTCTTATGTTTGATGACTTTTATGATATTTTGGTCTGTTGATCTTAAGACTCGGGTGGTGGTATAGGGTTGTATTAGATTTCGTAGTATGGGGGTTTTGTCAGGGAGGTAGAACAGTTTGTGGGCTGTGGAGAGCTGTGTTGTAAGAAGTAGATGGGGCAACTTGAGCCATTTGAGCTGTTTGAAGGAATGACAGTGATGGTCCCTATTAGAGGCACCTGTAGCAAACCTGGCAATCTTGTAATAGCAAGCTGCATTTTGTTTTGCTCGCTGTGGCGAAGATTAGTCAGAATTAGGGAGGCATACATTAGGGTGAATAGTAGGCGAGTTGTTGCAATAGTGGCTTTGGTATAGCTGGTCATGAATTGTCTGTTTCTGTACAAGAGACTGAGCTTTTTGTATACTTTTTTTGATTGTTTGGGCTATGTGTATGTCAAATTTAAGATTATTGATTACTACTCCTAGGAGTTTAGTGTGTGATGTTGGGGTGATCACGATATTATCTTTGGAGTTTATGTTGAAATCATTGTTTAATGCAGATCTACCAGGAGAGAAGAGAATTAGGTTTGGGTTTTTTGGGATTGAGTATAAGTTTAATGCTAGAAAATCATGCTTCAGCAAGTGTAAAGTTGTGTTGTGTTATTGTTTGTAGTTTGTCTAAGGTTGGGGTGGCACATATGATAGTAATGTCAGCATATTGCACTATAGAGGCAGAGGGGGAGGATGCAGCTATTTGATTTGTAAATATGGAGAATAGTAAAGGACCAAGAATGGAACCGTGGGGGACTCCTATGGATACTGTTAGAAGGGAGGATAGTTGGTCCTGCCACAGAACTGCTTGTTGTCGGCCTGATAAGTAACTGTTGAACCAAGATATAGTGGGGGAGGTTAAGTTAAGGGTAGATAGAGTTTTGAGCAGCATGCTGTGGTTGACCATATCGAATGCCTATGACAACTCTAAGAACACAGAGGACACAAACTGCCCGTTGTTTCTATGAGTGTTGACTATGTTGGTGTATGAGAGTAGGGCTGTTGTGGTACTATGGGAGGGTTGAAACCCATGTTGAGATGATGATATAAGGTTATTTTGTAGGAGGTATTGCATTAGTTGTATATGTACTACTCTTTCTAGTATTTTTGATAATGGTGATAAGATTGCAATTGGGCGGTAGTTGGTGAGCTCAAGGGAGTTACCGCCTTTGTGGAGTGGGATAATATGGGATATTTTACACAGGTTGGGTGCTTTGCATTCAGATATGGATCTGTTTATGAGGATAGATATGGGGTAAGATATGGTTTCTGCCGAGAATTGAAGGAAGTCAGCAGGAAGTGTGTCAGCTGCCAGTGTAGTGGGTTTTAGTTTCTTGAGGAGTTTAGTAATAAGTTTTGTGGGTGCTGGAGAGAAGGAAAAGTTAGAGGGAGTTTGTTGTGTAATAGGGATAAAAGGGGTAGGAGAAGGTGTGGGGTTGGTGGTACTATTTAGGGTATTAGAGTTAGGACTGTTTCTGTAAAGAATCTGTTGAAGAGGGTGGGGGTGTCCTCATTACTGGTTGGTACTGTGGGTGTGGGAGTGCTGGTTTTGCCTGGGTGAAGTCATTTATTCATCGAGGCCCAGAATTTTTGAGGGCAGTGGGCACGTTTTTCCTGTAAGGTTTTTTAATAATTCGTTTTATTAAGTTTTATAAGTTTTTTGGCCTTGTTCCGGAGCACTAGATAGTTTTGTTTTGTGGTAGAGGTTTTCAGTTTATGATACTGGGTCCAGGCTCTATCTCTGTCCTTCATTATGGTTTTAGTTTCTTTTGTCAGCCAAGGGGCATAGTTAGTCTTGACTCTGATGGTTCGGGATGGTGCATGACGGTTTTGGATTTTGAGAAAGTTTGCATTAAAGTAATCCACTGCTTCGTCTAGGGGTAGGTGTTTTAGGGGAGACCAGTCACAGTGTTTTAGTTCATTGTTTAGGTCCTTGGCTTTGAAGTTCTTTTTGTTGTGAACTATTCTAAGGATGGATTGGTGACATTGTTGGTATTTATTCCTAATAAGATAGGTTGGCTGGTGATCGCTTAAGTTGTCGGGAAGGCAGCCTGACTGGTGCGTTAAGGTGTGATCCGATAGAAGTATCCAATTTAGGATGGATTGTCTTTTGTTTTTTTGTTATCAACTCTTGTGGGAGTGTCTATGATTTGGGTAAACCCATGAATATTAATATGGGTAGAGGGGTTGTAGTTGGCACAGTCAGACCAGTCAATGTTAAAATCTCCTGAGTATGGTCTCATGTGGATGGGTAGTAGATAACCAGTGCAGCAGGTTCTCCATAGTGTCAATGTTGTTACCTGGTGGGATGTAGGCACCTGCTATTACTATGTGTTTACTAGCGTTTAGTTTTAATTTAGCAGGAATGAGTTCTATATCGTTAATGTCTTGAGAGCTGTAGTTAAGCTGTTCCAGTGTGAGATTATTTTGATACAGAATATCTACACCTCCTCCTTTTTTTCTTTGACTATCTTTACGTATAATATTGTAGCCAGGAGGTGTAATTTCATTATCATGTTCTGGTCTAAACCAGGTTTCTGTTAGTATGGCTAAATCTGGTTTATATAGAGCCAGTAGGGCATGGAGGTCTTGAACTTTGTTCAGTATGCTTCTTATGTTAATGTTTAAGAGAAAAAGGGAGGAGGGTGGCCTGCTATATAGAGGATTTGGTTGGTTATGGTCTGTGTGGAGTGAAGAATTTGGTCCTGGGTTGGAGTGTACATCTCCACAAGTGAGTTTCTGAGTTAGATATAAGTAAAGTTTGAGCAGTTTTTGCATTATTTTATTTTGTTTGTGAGATAAGTGAGGGCTGATTTTGTTTGCTGGTTTATTATTGTTGTAGGAGAGTTGATGGGTTTGGGTAAGGTCAGATGGAGATATGGGGAACTGTTTCAGTTGTGGTGTACTAGCTATGGTTTCTGTTTACCACTGAGTTAGATAGGTGTAATGAAGTTGGGTGTGGTAGGATGTAAGGCTGGATAGTAGGAGAAGAATAAACATAGTTAATGTGTAGTAAGCTATCTTTATGTCTAGGAAAGTCATTTTATTGATTTGATGTGTCTAGTTTTGTGTTACCTTTAGTAGTGGGAAGGTAGAGGTGAGTGTAAGAAGGGGCTGTTAACTGGGTGTTAAGCAATTAAGGGAGTTGGTGTCAATGGTGTGGTGTGTTAAGTTTGAGTAGGGGAGTAATGGTATGTCTGCTTGATTGGGTGTGGTTAGCTGCTATAACTGTAATTGTAATAGGGATGGGTAGGGGAGTGAAGTGAGCAAAGCGAACGGAGTGGGACAGCACTGTCCTAGAGGAGCAGCAGCAGTTCTGGAAAACAATCAGCTAATAGAGCACAATATAATAGAGTTTGCCAGTAACAATTTACTGTAATGGAAAAGCTACTTTACTCTTAACTTTTTACTATTTATTTTACTCAGAGAGAGTCACTGTTCCTAAATCTATGGGGAGAGAAAGAGCATAGGATATCTGGAGCTAGACTATGGAGGAAGGTGGGGGGAACTCAGGCAGGGCAGGGGGCAACAGGACTGAAGTGGTGAAGCTATAGTCTAGGTGAGAGAGGAGGTAAGTGAGAGGACAGGTTGGAGAAGGAGATGGAGGTAGGAGATATTCTAGATGAGAGAGGAGGTAAGTACGAAGACAGGTTGGAAAATGAGATGGAGGTAGGAGGAAAGATACAGTGGAAGATAGGAGGGTAAGGAAGAGAGCTAGGCAAGTGAGAGGAGAGATATAGTAGAAGATAGGTGGGTAAGGAAGAGAGCTAGTCTAGTGAGAGGTCAGAGGGATGGGGAGATAGGTGTCTAGTCTAAAGGCTGATTAACATTTACCTGTGGGGTGGGGGTACACAGGAATGATATGTAGCTGATCAGGAGCAGGACTCGATGGGACACAAGAGTAGGGCAATACAGTCAGGAGTGCATCTTATTAACACTGAACATACATTCAATTACTGTTGCTGTAGAGGGATTCCTAAACTTGAACAGTATTCTGGATAGGACATGTCTTCAGGAGTTGGCTGGGGTTATACAAGCCTGATTGCTTTAGGTGTCAGGGACTTGTAAAAAATACAGAGAGGAGACCCAGGTTAGAGCAGGACAGCAGGGATTAGTGAGGAGAGATATTAGACTTAGTGTGAATAACAGTGCTTAGAAGTAGTAGATACAGGTGGGAGGATGGGACAGAAAATGGAAGAATATTGCAGTAGGAAAGAATATATGGAGGTAAAAGTGGGGGGAGTAGGAGAGAGTTACTTGGCTGTTGAAGGGGTAGTCAGAAGACAGAGGTAGAAGGTGTAAACTGGATAGGGAGAACAGCAGTTGCAACATTGTTGTCAATACAGGAAACAAAAACAGATGGCTGCATGATACAACATGTTAGCAACAACACAATTCTTAAGTTTGCAGGAATAGTAAGTGGGTGTCTGTGACTAGGATAAAATATTCCAGCATCAACTATTTACTCGGTACACTGGTGGAGCATGTAATAGCTTACTCAGTGTTTAAAAATCTAGTAGTATATACATTGTATCTAGTTAGATGTGTGGTTACACATAATATATATAAAAGTTATGAGCAAGCATGTATTTAGCGCCAGATTCTGTCAGCAAAAGTGACTTACTTTGATGCAAGGCCTATGTTTAACCCGGCTTACACTGAGGGCTAGATTCCAAAAGACCTGCTCTAAGTGTAAGTGACTTTACTCTAGAATAATAAACCAAAGTAAGTCACTTACATTAAGAGCACATCTTTTGGAATCGGGCCGTTAATGTTCACCATGCTGCTTTAGTCACTAAATTCCTTCCTCTTTCTTTTGCCATCCACTGTTAAGCAGAAGGCAACTTGATTAGCTTATTGATGTATACATTGTACCAATGTGGCCTTTTTCTGCAGGTCCGTGCTAATCTTTTGATAACCTTTCCTACATCTCTGTGCCCCTTTTCTTGTTGTTTTACTATCTTTACTGTTTGAATCAGTATATTTCTTTGTCATCATTATTGTTTTACCTTTACCTTTCTAGTGTATATTTTGAAGTTTATCTATATGTTTTAGTATTCATGACATCCTGCAGTGCTCATTTCCCACCACAGTGTTTTTTGCTACAGCAGGGATTATGTCTCAGAACTAATTCTGTTTGCACATTATCTCTGATTGACTGCAGAAAGCAGGAATGTAAAATAATGCATTTTCAGCTTCAGAAGTACAGATTGAGTATATTTATGTTGTCCTTATTCTCCTGTCTTAAACCCTTTTGCAGTGTCTGGTAAGTCTACAGATACTCCTTTCTCATTGATCCAGTTAGTCCATATTGCTCTGCTTAATGCACTGGGGCAGCATTAATCAGGAAAATCCCTTTATCTGGTTTAGTGAACACTGGAGATAGCCACCCTGTGACTTGGCATGTCTTAAAGGACACATGCTCATTTTGATGAAAATGAAATGAGATTATTCCTGGTTTTCTCTTGTTTCTCAGTTAAATATGACCACAGAGTTGGTTTATGTAGAGCAGGAGGGATGTAGGGCAAAGTCCCCACAATAGGGGTAAGGGGGCTTTGTTCCCAAATAGAAAACAGGGGATCCAATTTTGTCTTTTCTGTCTGGATTCAACCTGTTAATTATCGGATCTGAGACCAGCGGCCATATACCAAGGACTTCAGCCCATTGAGTTCCGCTTCCTCTATCCATAATTATTTGCTCATTAAGATTACCTCAGATGTCGTTTGCTGCCATTCCTGGACAACAGCTTGGTCGATTGCTTTGCTAGAGTGTATCTTTATTTCAGGTATTTTAGAGTGTAATCTAGTTCCTCTACCCTTGTTTTCTTATAGAGGTTTTTATAGTTTAGGTTTAGGGTTAGATTTTGTCTTTAGTGGGCTTTTCCCACTTAGGGTTTTCTTAGAGATAGTGTTTATTGTCTGCTTAGGTGTGTTCTTGTTAAGGAAATGAGTATAAAAGTGTATATCTTGTGGTCATAACTTATTGTCGTAGGATACCCTTGACAGGTATATATATATATATATATATATATATATATATATATATATATATATATATATATATATACTGTGTGGAGGCTGCCCATCTCAAATCTCCTTGTGCCATTTGCGAGGGCTTCATCACTCAGGCCATCAGTGAGAGGAGGTCCAAGTCAGTCCTGGAAGGACTTTTTCCAGCCATCTAGTCTTCTTTGGCTCCTTCTAGCAAGGGGGAGAAGTTGGATTGGGGTCACAAGCAGGGCTTCATGGACCCCAAACCATCTAAGGAGGTCCAAAAATGATTGTTTTCTTCTTCTGGTCTGCCAGATCCAAAAGTCTGAAGACCCTCGACTCCTCCAGTGATTTCAGGAGCTCAGACACCTTAGAGCCAGTCTTTTTTTGCCCCAAATGCAGATAAGGCTCTGTCTCCTGTTCTGTGTCCCTAGCCCCTTCTTGTCCAAGGGTGTTCCATTGGGTAGGACTTTTTCCTTTCTCACCTTCTACCCTGTAGGAGTCCTCATCCGAGTCTTCCCCTTCTCCACCCTGGATCCAAGCTTCTCATCTAGTAGGTGAGCCTCCAAGCCTCCTTCATTGGGTTAATTGGCTCTGTCATCCTGGTTGGTTAGGAGTTTAGCACCAGCAAATTACAGCAGCTGATGTCATCCTTTTTACAGACAGTTGCAGTTAGGACTCATCCCCTCTGTTTCGGGCCCTCAATCCAAAGTGTTTGCTCCTTTAAACTAGTTTCCTCCCTTGGACCCTATGGTTCAGAGGTTATTGGAGCTGGTTGCCTTTTCTCCCTTAGGGTCAAGTCTCATGGCTTGACCAGTGTTGGCTCCTGCCCCTACCTTGGTGTCTTCAACTCTGGCTGCATCTGAGCTATGTTGAACTTGGAGCTGATAGTTCTAGATGTGGAGTCTGGATCATGTTCGATTCCAGCTTCAGGGCCATCCTTCCCACTCAGCGATTCTGCTGTTGATAGTTTGTCTGTAGTCCTCGTGTCTGGTTAAGTTAGTGTAGCTCCAGAGTCCAGTTTGTCATTGGAATCTTCAGATCCTAGGTCTGCTGATTCTGAGTGGTCTGCTTCAGTTTCTGCTTTTAACATCTTGAAGAGGATGTTCTCCCATCATGTGAAGGAATCATTAGGTGCAACCAGTATCCCTCCCTCTTTGACATCTGCATCCATGGACATGCTTCAGTCTGCTCCTGACAGCTCACCCCAGGAGTTGTCACATCTGCCCTTTCTTCTACCCCCCCCCCCCGGATCTCCAAGGTGGCGGTCCAAGAGGAAGTACCTGGATTCTGATGGAGTCCCTCACTGAGGATACCAACCTCGTGGAGGGATGTCTCCTTTGGCGATCTTTTGGAACTAATTTGCTAGTGTGGATTTGGGCTGCCAAAGCCCCACCTCTGGAGGAGTCAGTATTTTTGGAGACCTTCATGGTGAGCCCATTCACATCCTGAGTGGTTACCCTCTGGATGCCCTTTTTGACCTGGTGTCCTGGAGAGCATGGAAGGAGTCTAGCATGGTGGAACTGATTTCGAAGAAGCCAGACAAGATTGTTGATCCTCCAAGGACCCAGCAACACTGGAGTAAGGGTCCAGCCATGGATGAAATTGTGGTGGCGGTGGCCACTAAGAAGGACATCTCACAAGAGAGTTCCTCATTTCCTAACCCCCCCCCCCCTGAATAGGGAGTCTCAGACATTGGAGTGGTTAGGGAAGCGATCCTGTGCCTTAGCCATATTTTCACTGAGAGAGCATTCAGCAGTCTCACTCTCTCCACCAGACTTCAGTGTGACATTGTGTCAGAAATGTCAAGGGTATTTAAGACTCTACAGACTCTAGTGTGTCAGAAGACTTTGGAGACTCATATGGCCATTTTAGAGTCTATTACTAATGTGTCCATGCATCTGCTGTCTAATTAAACTGATAGCATGTCACAAGCCACTGGAGCTGGCATTGCCATGCTTCACTACGCTTAGATGAGGCTGTATGATTTTTGCAGACTGTTTCAAGGCATCCTTTATTAATGCCCCATTTTACAACTCCTTACATTTTGTGCCTAAGGTTAAGGACACTTTGACCAGGAGTGAGCAGAGTGGGAAGATACTATGTGCCACAAGAGTATGTTTTGATACCCCTCAAGTAACCTTCTTTCTGAACCAGAAGGGGGAAGAAAACATCTATTCTTTTCAGGAAGCTCCTTCTGAAGGTTCCTTGTATGGTGGGAGGGTAACCACAACAGGCACTGCCCTTAGGGCAAGGGTGGTCCACAAAATTGGAGGTTTGCGGAACTTTCTCCAAGAAGCCCCTTTGACAGCCCAGAAGGTCTGCCCGACCATATGGCTCTGCAGGCAGTGGGAGGGTTGTTTGGCTCTACACCTGGAAGTATGGGAAGCCATCATGTCAGATGCATGGTGTTAAGAGTAATATCCAGTGGCTATACAGTTCTTTTTTTGAAAACTCCAAATTTAAATCCCAAACATCTCCCAGATGTGCCACCAAATCAAAGAAGGGATGCAGCTATCAAAATTCAAAAGCTCTTAAAATATCGAGTCATCCAAGAGGATTCAAGGTCTATTCATGGTTCTTTTTGTTTCCAAATAAGAACAAGGATCTCGGGCCAGTTTTGGATTTGAGTAGGTTGAATCATTTTATAAAACAGACCAAATTCCAGATGGTCATGGTGCAGTCCATTATGCCTGTCTTGAGAAAGATTGACTGGATGTGCTATATCGATCTCAAGGATGCCTGCCATCATATAAAGAGTGCAAGGCATTCCAGGACGTTTTTGCATTTCCAGCCAGGAGCCAGTTATTACCAATTCCAAGCACAGCCCTTTGGTCTCACCACCAACGCCCAGGTGTTCACCAAGCCCATGGCAGTTGTGGCAGCCTGGCTTAGGCTGCAGGGGTTCCGTGTCTTTCCTTACCTGGATGATTGGCTCTTAACCACCTCATGAAAGCATCTTTAATCAGGGCCACGGACACCTTACTCCAGCTGTGCAGCTTCTTGGGAATCACAGTCAACTGTCAGAAGTCCAGCCTTCTCCTTTTGCAAAACAATAGAGTTCATAGCGTGCCACTTAGACACAGTTTCTCAGATTACAAGACTCCCAATCTCCACAGTATTGATCATATGGGTTCTAGCCTTTTCCTTTCTCTCCTGTCCAAAACCCCAAGCTTATTTTATTCTCAGACTGTTAAGACACATGGCGGCCTCCATCTCCTTGGTTCCCCTAGTGAGGTATTACATGAGGATTCTGCAGTGAACATTGGCAGTGCAGTGGTCTTATCTGATACATCCGATGGAGTTCCCCATTGAGATGACAAAGGTGTGTCAAAATCAGATCAAGTGATTGATGGAGTCTCCCTTGGTGTCCACTGGGAGACCGTTCATTCATCACCCCCCACACACACCCCTGGCATGGTCATGACATACGCCTTCTTCTTGGGTGGGTGGTGCATTTGGAAAGAAGGGCTTTCCGGGGGACCTACTCTACTACCGAAGCCAGTCTTCACATTACACATCATGGAAATGAGGGTGGTACTCCTTGCATAGCAGGCTTTTCAGGACATTCTTCCCAAGGATGTGATCTTGGTTAAGACTAACAACAAGTTTGCGGTGTGGTATCTGAACAAATGGGAGAACCCATTTCTATCCTGTCTGTTGGGAGGCCATGAGAGTCTAACAATAGGCAATTCCTTCTCAGTGGTTTCTGGTTGCAGTGCTTAACCTGGGGAGATCCAGTATATTGGCAGACAGTTTAAGCAGGATCATTTTGTTTTCACGAGTGATCCCTGAATCTAATAGTTGCCACATTTCTTGGTGCTGGGGCATTACATGTTGCAATCTGTTCACATCCTTGTCCAGCATCAAGTGCAGCAGCTTTTATGCCTTAATATCTTCTCAGGGACAGTCACCCAGAGATGCTGTTCTGTATGCTTGGCCCCCAGGTCTTCTGTACACCTATCCCCTGATCCTGCTAATAATAAAGTTTCTTCAGAAGGTAGCCCATTGCAGAGTGACTGTAATCCTCATTGCTCATTTTTGTTCCCCTTTCTTTTGCCTCTTCTGAAGTATCCTCCTTGGGTTCTGGATCCCATTACAGATGCAGAGTGACTGTAATCCTCATTGCTCATTTTTGTTCCCCTTTCTTTTGCCTCTTCTGAAGTATCCTCCTTGGGTTCTGGATCCCATTACAGATCTGATCTCTCATCCAGCAGGTCTGGTCCCACCCAACCTTCAGAATGTCAAGTTAACCATGTAGTTTCTCCAATTCCCTTGATGGTCAGAAATCTCAAGCTTTCAGATAGAATAATGCATATTTTGTCTTCTCAAAAATTTTCTGTGTGTGGGATATGTGCTAGTAAGTTGAAACATTTTGTTTGTTGGACCATCTCCAAGGGTTTGGATTCTGTTTCAGCCCATTTGGAGGTCATTCTAGACTTCCTAGCAGATTTGTTTAACTCTGGTTCCAGTTATTCTACTATTAAGATGCAATTGGCAACTATTTCCAATTTTCACACTGATAGGTACAGTATGCCTTTGGCTATTTTCAAAATTTCAAAGGTCTTCCTCGTGCCTTTTTATTGCATCCTCAGGTCCAGGACCCTGCCCTCCATGGGATTTACCTTTCATGCTTCAGGTGCTTTCAGCATCTCCCTTTAAACCTTGTACTATGGTTGACTTATTCTTATTGGCGCTTTCTTCCGCCAAGTGGGTGTCAGAACTGCAAGGCCTCTCTTCAATACCTCCATACTTGTTTTTTTCATAAAGCTCCACATGGATCCTTCCTTTCTTCCTAAGGTGGCTGTGGAGAACAATTTCAATCAGTCCATTTACTTACCAGTGTTTTTTTCTGAATTTTCCAGTAAGGGGGAATACCTACTGTTTTGATACATATAGACATTTGATTTTTCAGAAAATCTAAACAGTTGTTTGTTTCCTTTTCCAATGCCTGGTTGGACTTGCTAGTGTCTGGTACTCTGTCCGAGTGGCTATCTGATCATATTTCTTTTGGGTATAGTTTGAAAGGAAAGCCTTACAGGGTAAACCTGAATGGTCATTCTACTAGAGCAATGGCGTCTTCTATAGATTTATTCTCCAGAACTGCATTGTAAGATGTTTGTACAGCTGCTGCTTGGGTGGGACCTCAAACCTTTGTGCCTCCCTATGAACTGAACATTTAGTTTAGAGCTGCTTTTGGTTACACTGTGTTGTGCAATATCCTTCTGCGAGACCTCCTTGGGGTATTAGGTGGCTGGGGACACTGTCCTACAGGTTAAATCCAGACAGAAGATACAACATCAGATAAGAAAGTTATGTACTTATCATAATGCTTTATCCATGTTGTCTTTTTCTATCTGGTTCAACCTTCCTACCCTCCTGCCCCTACCATTATGGTGAGTTTCTCAATCATGGGATGACTGAGTCAGGGAGGTTGTTTTTCCTCCTTTTTTGAGAACCATAGGTTTTTCACCATAGAGACTGAGCAGTGTCAGTTTGGGCAGTATGGGGCAAACTTGATCTGAAGTAATCTTGATAAATGAGGGATTATGGGTAGAGGAGTCAGAGTTCAACGGGCTGAAGTTTTTGGTGTATGGCTGTTATTGGATCCAAGTCAGATTGGATAACCCACAGGTTGAACCAGACAGAAAGAGACAACACAGATCTATCAATATGGTAAATACATAACTTTTGTTTTAGTTTGGCCAATCTCATTTACATCAGAGTGGTAATTTGGTCCTTTGTGTGTTGCCAAAACATGTCTAACTGCCAGTGGCAGTGGTGCAAGTTTAAGCATATGGGAATGTGAGGCTTCCAACCATAAAGTCATATGGGTGGCTGAAGGGAGTTTTCTGTTTGCTCAGGCTGGCAGAACAAAAATGTGTAATATCAGCATTCTGCATGGTGCACGATATGGTATTGCTTCTGTATGATATTACAGTTCTGCATATGTTAAATTCTTGATCTATACCAGTATTGACGCAGTATACTGTAACCCTCCAGCAAGTATAAGAGAGCTAGCCATCAACTGTTCTGTCCTGCTGCCCTTGACTGGCCCTCCAGCAATCCAGGCAGTTCTCTGAATCCAGTTTACTAGCAGATAAAAAGCTTAACTGTTTGACATCCAGCTGGCTAATTGCATAAAAGTGTGTGTAAACAGCTGTAATTAGAGCAGTACAAATAGTTTAAATACTAAAGCATATTGTAGTAAACTCTGAAAGAACAGCACTGCATAACAGGTTAGCAAAGTGATTTTTATATAATCTGTACTTTGGTAATCTTTTACTTGACAGACTTTTTTTTTCATTTCTGTTTGTTTTACAGATTGTTTATATGTCTTATCAGTTTATAACAAATCAGATGATGCCTCAAAAGTTTTACCACTGTCCAGCAAAAAATTAGCTGCATTCTTTACTACAGGCCAGCTAGTTCTGTTGTACAGTAGGGCTGAGCCCCAGACTACTACACCTCTTTGACTTTGTCTGAGTAAGTGGCATGGAAGTTTGAAGACCTGACTGATAGTGATGAGATGAGCTGCTGATATTTGCATACCCATCTCAGTGATATAGGGGCACCTGGGGTCCCACCACAGCAGGCCATAGTTAAAGGACAGCCAGAGGTCTTCATTTTTATCTGTAAAGACTTGGATATGAAGATGTATAATTATGGAGTACTTACAGACACTATCTGAAACTTGGGTGTATGGTATGTATTATGGGGTGTAAGCCTTAGCAGAAAAATCCAGTCCAAACAAGGATTTCAGCAAGTCAGCAACAGAGTGTCACTTCTACTGGACAAAAGATGCAGATGCAAAAAAATTATCCCCATTAAAAATGTAGACCCCTTCTTCAGGATGACATGACAGATGTGACAGGGGAAATGAAAAAGTAACTGAAATGTTGGGTTGATTAGATAGCAGAGGGCATCACAGCAGTGAAGATGTCTCAGAGTCTAAGATCCTGACCTTTGTGGAGTTGGCATGTTCTTCTCATGAATGCATGGATTTGCCCCAGATGTTCATCGTGTTTCACTGCTGCAGTCATTACACTTGGGTTATCCTGCCGTCAGGCGGTCCCGCAGTCGACCAGAGTTCCAAAGTCTTGGGATTTGCCCCAGTTTTCTTCCATCTCTAAAATACAGCAGTTGATGCTGGTTATTCTAAACTGTCACCCTTTTTCTGCTGGCCTGGGACATAACTAAAAGGGTCCATGATGACCAGTCTACCCACTCAGTTAAGAAAAAGAAAATATATGCTTCTGATACAAAGACAACAAAATTTAAGCTGATGACAAAGAATTAGTGCAATGGATGCTGCTATCCTCAAGGACAGTCACATAGTGGCTTGTAAGATCTGTGCCCTACAGGTTTAGAGTTCTGGATTCAGTTTTGGCTTCTAGTCACTATTTATGTAGAGTTTTGAATACTCTCCCTGTGCTTGTATGGGTTTTCTTCAGGTTGGACAGAAGGATAAAAACAGTCATTTATGTTGCTAGCAAGAGCAGTATGTAAGTTTTTTTCACACAGTTGCTGGAAAGCAGTCACAAGATTATTATTTGAAGAGGAGCAAGCATACCTTTCTAGAATACCAAAACAGCAGTGACAGTGCTTGAAGTCTAACAGCTGTTGGATTTAACTTTTGTATTGTTATCATTAAAGATAAGTTTTCGCTGATACTTAGAATTGCATAAGATATAATTCCATTCTAAAGTCTTTTACACCCAATGCTTTATCTGTCCTGATTATAAGAATTAATGTGCTGGCTCATTACATTATCACTATTATAGGGTAGGTTGGTTATATACTCTCCTTTTAACTGACTCTTCTCATTCATATTGGCATTTTGTGCCTTCCTTTTAGTATGAAATAATTCAGGATAAGCAAAAGTTGGTACAGCTGCTTGCTACAGTTCTTAACAAGCATTGATTTGACTGTCATTTAAGCAGCCACAATTACTTATATGATCTCAGATACAGTTTGCAGGGTCTGATCGCTGGCCTTCTCCCTTACAGCTTGTGCCAGTGCAGCTACTCCCTTCGGCCTGTCTTTTCTTTGACTTTGCCTCAAGCCATAAAACAAGGGGGATAGGGTACCAGCACCTGATAGCCAAAGCCGTAAAAGAAGGGGGGAGGTACTTTTACCTGATAGATATATCTATGTGTTTGAGTTACTATATTGACATTAAAAAGAATTTGGACAAAGTTGATCATCTTTTTGATTTCTTTATGCCACGGAAGCAAATGCTGCCAATATATGTGCCCTTTTCTGAATGTCTCATACACAGCATAACTGTCTTCTCTGATTATTATGAGAAGATACTCCAAGGGCAAATCTGAACCCATTTTACCAGAATATTAGAAATTTATGAAGCAGCCATGTGGACAACCTTTCTCATATTTATCCCCACTCAGGAATCATAGAAAAACTCACTAAGCTAGGCATCAACCCCTGTATGACTAGGTGGGTTGCAAACTGGCTCACGGATAGAACCCACAGTGTGAAAGCAGCTGACTCCAAGTCAAACTGCCAACCAGTCATGAGTGGAGTCCCACAGTGATTGATCCTGGGTCCTCTCCTGTTTGGTATCAGCTTCTCAGAAGTACAGGCCAACACGAAGGAACTCTGGCTAACAAAATTAACAGACGATTGCAAGTTGGGAGCCATTATTGACTCCCCAAGTGATGTTGACATCCTACAGAAAGACCTCACTGAGACCAACGACTGGTGTCAGAACCATGGCCTTAAGCTCAATGCCAAAAAATGTGTCGTCATCCCCTTTGGGGAAAAACCCAGTTCCCATGAATTACCACATTGATGGTAGTCAACTGAACACAGAAGGCGTTATAAGAGATCTGGGAACACAGGTTGACAGCAACCTCTCTTTTGACCACCACATTGCCACTGTGTTCAGAAAATCCTTCTATGAGGCACATCTCATTACTAAGGGTTTTGCATCCAGGAAGAAAGAGGACATTGTCTCTCTCTACTCTTCCCTCATTAGGCCAGTCATAGAGTACACTGCCCCATTTGGGATGTACCTCACTAGACACCTACAACAACTGGAGAGGCAGCAGAAGTACCTCACAAAGAGGATCCTAGGCCTTAAACACTTGTCCTATATGGACAGACACAAAGTACTCCAACTATTCTCTGTCTCATATCGCCTCCTTAGAGGCGATCTCTGCTTGACTTACAAAGCCATGTCTGACTCAACTCTGTTAAAAATGCTAAATCTAAAGAAATCCCAATCCCTCCACACCACATACTCCAGAGACCTCCACCTCATTACCACAATCAACAGAACGTGCTGGAAGGACAGGTTCATAACCCAGAGACTGCCAATGCTATGGAATAGACTTCCCACACATGTCAGACGGAGCACCTCACTGGCTCTCTTCAAGAGAAATCTTGATGAGTGGATGGGAAATAGAAAATTTACCCTGAGGATCACTCCAGTGAATCTACTCGACAGAGGCACTGGGAACTAAGGTCGGGTGGCACGATGCCAGGGTAATCCTATGAGCTAGGCTTGTAAAGGCTCCAGGGCCATTAGCCTAGCACACACCTATGAACTGCAATGTGACCACATTTTCCAAAATGCTGCTCAACAAGGTCTCCTACACCTGTCCTGTACAACATATTCATATATCTTTCCTAAATCAGTGGCTAAGGTACCCTATGTGTATGAAGGTCTTTATTAGTTTAAACAAATAGCTGCTCTGCAGACCATTTTCAAATCATGTTTTGACCCAAAAGACAAAAATAGATGACCTAAAGACTAAAAAACAGAGAAGTTAAAAACATTTATTTAAATCTATAAAGCATATACACATGGTACATATTTCCTGTTAAAGTAGTCAAGCAATAATCTGTTGACAATTGCCGACTCTGCAAGAATATAGTATCAATCATTAAAGACTAGAGAGAGAACTCCAGCAATAAATTGGATGTACAAGGCAGATCTCAAGCAGCAAAAATTAGGAAATGGTTAAAAAAAAAATCAGAATGTCAAAGTTACCAGTAGAAGCATACTGATTAAACAGTAGATTATAATGACTGTGAATTAATGTAAAGCAAGATTATAGATATTTACAGTAATACTGACTGTATGCACATATCCACACACACATTTAGGTGGTTGAATCCTATGTTCTTTGCACAGAAAAAAGCTGGTACAGTTGATTGCAAATCAGCTGATCACACATTGCTGACTTTTTATGTGCAAAATTATGAACAGTAGGGAGTGTTGAAGTTTCCCTTCTCCCTCTGTGGTGTGGTTGGATTTGACATATAATTAGTAGGGACTGTGAGGGGATGCAGGGGGGCTTGAACCCCCCCCTGCAAAAGTGCTGCTAATTTGTTTTTTATAAATTTTTGTAATGTTTTGAAGATCAGTTTTGCACAGCCTTCTAAGGTTCATTTATTTGGGTGTAGTCAAAGTATCTTTTTCTCCTATATCTGTATCTATAACTATATCTACACACACGCACACGCACACACACACACACACACACACACACACACACACACACACACACACACACACACACACACACACACTGTTAATTAATTTATGTTCTGAACACTACAGTTGTTTGAACATGCTTATCATAGTGGAAGTATGAATACCAGGACCACTATTACAGTATTGTGCCCCTGCCTCCATCCCTGTAATGTGTCCACCTTCACCCGTTAGGAGAGACATCCTGCAAGCCCCACTGATTTTCTGAGTCTCTGCAGGGTGAGGGAGTGAAAATGAGGAAGCACCTGTTAGAATGTTTTTGTATAGTGGTACACTGGTATTGTGTGATCTCACTCAGTGACCAAACTTGACATTCAATCAAATTGAGGGACTCCATCTATATGAGTTCCTCCAAATTGATCGTAATGTGTATGTTTGACAGCTGATCTGTGAGCATCATTTGTTTCATGGATCAGCTGGTCGAAAATGCGCAAGCAATAATGCTGGACAGGGTGTGTGTTAATGTGCAATTAATGCCCGCCCAGGGGTGTTATGAGGGCCAACTCCTACACCCCTGGAAGGGTGTTAATTACACATTAACACGCACCCTGACAGGCATTATTGTGGTTATAGAATGGGCTCTCTATAACATTGTTGTTTGACCTACTTATTTATTTTTTTAAGTACTATATTATGTTTTTATATATTTTTGATATAAAATAGTTTATCTGCCTAATGTTTCAAACTTGCTGTAGTGTATGTTAATGGTGTTGGAGGAAGCATTTTACATCCAAAGTATAACACTTAAAAAATAGCCAAGCATTTGCTTTATTTTTTGGTCCCTTACTCCTAAAACGTTTGGTTTGTTACCAGTCATTGGAGACTGAAGTTGCTAAATAATTGCATACATTTGAGTTTCAGGCTATTATTTTCTTTAGAAAATTATACTAACACAAATTCTTTTAATTAAGCAAGTTTGTAATTTTATAAGATAATTAAAATCTGTTGCTATTTTTGAGCCTTTGTTGCCTCTCTATTTTAGGCTTTATCCAGATTTCTTCATCTTAAAGGTCAAAGGTTTGCAAGCATCTCTACTGTTATTCTCATGCACACACCTCTGTTACAGAAAATGTATCCTAACACAAATCCTAATCAAGTAAAATATATTCCTATTTTGAGCCTTTGCCCCCATTTATTTTAGGTTTATCCAGATATTTTGAGCTGAGAGTCAACGGACCATACATTTCAAATGTCCAGATTTTTGGTTCGTTTATTTGGTCCCATCCTCATAAAATGTGTTGTCTGGCAAGTCACTGGGGATTTAAGTCATTAAGTGGCACATTTGAGGTTCAGACTTTGTATCCTTCAGATAATGCATGTTAATGGAAACCCTGTTGTTCTAGCAGCTTTCTAAGTTTACAAGAGCAATATTTAAAATCCTTCCTTATTTTTGGTCGTTTGTCCCTCGTTATTTGTGTCTCTGTCCATATTTCTTGTGCCAAGAGGTTGAGAGGTATGGTCAAGAGGTATGTAAACCTCTTAACTGATGCTGTTGCTGCCAGGAATCACTCTCACTCTCTACTTTCTGTCTCACCACACGCAGACAGAAACGCACACGCACACGCACACACTCATACTCACAAGCACACAAACATATACACACTCTCTTTTTCTGTTTAATTTATTTTGCACTCGCTAAACAGCAAAAGCGCTGCTTAGCAAGTGTAAGGTAACGGCTGTATCGATCTCTCCCTCTCATACACTCTCACACACAGATATAACCACATACACACTTTTTTTATTTTACACTCGCTAAACAGCAAAAGCGCTGCATAGCGACCATAAAATAAGGGTGGCTAGGTTTTTTTCAGTCTGAGCTTCACTGCCATGAAACGGTGGACTTGTTTTTCAGTGTGCATTACTTGTACGTTAATACCCTGTGGAGAATGTTCATTCTCCAGTCAGGATGCTGATGTATAGTTTACACATTCTCTAATGGTATGTATAAAGTATCAGCAAGTGTAGGGGTACAAGGAGAGTTTGCTGCCTTGCATAAAATGCTGTTTCTTCAGATACATGCTCCAGTCGAGTTTTCTAACATGCATGTTGGATTGTCGGCATTCTGCATGACAATCAGTTTTGATTGATAATTGGTGCTGATTGATTGCCTTATATACAGCAATATTTGTGGTTATATCAGATATATATATATATATATATATATATATGTGTGTGTGTGTGTGTGTATCTAGTTATATCAGCTAAGGTTGAAGGGGGAATACTTAAAATCGCAACCTTCAAATATCCAAATTAAAAAAAAAAAAAAAACAAGCTCACAAAATGCAATTTTCACAAAACACTGATATTTAAAATACTGAACACTA